>NC_134318.1:44545203-44820203 GCF_964195595.1 Calonectris borealis
AGGCAGATGGGCTTCCAGACCACGCAGCCTCCAGTGCTGGTTGGTGTACTCCTCCGTTCTGACAGGGTAGCGGCTGAACTCTTCCAATATACGTCCACTTAAAACCACATCCTAGAGCCTTTTTGTTGTGTTTGTACAGCACGAAACACAGTGAAACCTTCATGTCAGAAACTATATAGTATTTCTAATGTTGTTAGGATAATAACCAAGTGTGCTGCCACCAGAAAAAAAATCAAGAATATCTTGTATAAGGAGTCCTGTTGGTTTGTATGCTTAAAGTTACCGTTACAGATACTTAAGTACCTTGAAGCAGTGAGATGAGATTAACTTCTTGCAGAAGCTTTCCTTCCTTGAAATCTCATCAGTCCAATACTGACCTTCTCACATTAAGGTCATCAATAAGAAATACGTCTTTTACATTCCTGAAATCTGACTAGGAGGTTAGTTTTTGCACTAGTGAGAGACTGAATTATTTTGGAGAGGACCTTTGGTATGCTGTGAAGCATGAACAGTATGGGTAGAAGGAAGGCCGTACCTCATGTTAAAGTCCTACGGAAGCAGAGGTACGAAGTACTCTAGTGACTGGGGATGCCACGACTGGAGTGTGGTTGCCTGTCCAGCCTCAGTTCCTCTTCTGAAATGCTGGTCTGTAGAGAGCTTTAAATGCTGAAAGGCTGAGAAGAAGATGAATAAGAGTGTTTTGAGAATCTCTGTGCCATCTAAAAAGTTGTGCACTTTATCTCAGGGGCCTGAGATGGAACTTACAGGTGCGAACTCCCTTGGCACAAGGTTTGCTAGTAGTTCAGTGGCTTTAGTTTTTGGGTTTAGTTTTTTAATTTTTAGGTTTGAAGTTTTGATGCTTTAGTTTTTAGTTTTGCCTCAGTGTAGCTGGAAATCACATTATAGTATCATTTATGGGGTTGAATATAGAAATAAACTAAAACTACGAGCCAAGGATACACTTACTCGTAAAAATCACCTGGGAAATGTGGAGAGAATATAATCACAAAAGCAAGGCAGGGAACCAAGGTTTAAGTCCTTATAACAGACAATAGCCAGAGACATTCTTCCATATTTGCTAAAATAAAACCTCAGCTTTTCATAAGGAGATGTTTGTTGATATAGTGGCAGGTATTGACACAAACGAGATATCCAAACCCTTTTGCAAAACTCTAGAGAATGGTGGTTGAGAATAGGAAATATGAAGGTAAAGATGCAGGGGTATAAGGGTCCTGTATCCTTTAATCTTATTTCTCAGCTCCAAAAAAACTTTTAGGAGGAAACACTCCATGTTCCATAGCAAGTATTTATTGAATGAAATAAATGTTAATGCAGTTTTATTCCTAGCAGATTTTTCCATATGTGATATTAGCAAACACTTGTCTTGTGATATTGTATCAGCATGGAATGTAGCTTTTTTTTTTTCCCCACATGTGCACTCTATCTATAAAATCATGAGGCTTAACTTCACTTTGACACAATCTAATGTGCTCTTTCTATCCTCTCTCATGCCAAATGACCAATACCTCATTTTTTTCCTTGCTGGCATTAATTTTTGCTTATTTGACATCCAATTTGCCAAATGAATGATGACAGTAATCCTTTCTTCTGTACTGTTGCTTCACCTTATTCCACATTATGTATTCAGGTTTTATGGGGTTACTCCCCCTCACTGCCACCCCTCATTTTGTGTTGTGTAAAGATGAAAGATTGGATTTATTTATACTGATTAAAATAAAATAATTCTGAATAGTTTCATGTTCATTTGAGTTCAGATAAACTGAATTGCAAATACTAAATGTATCTTGTAACCGCTTATGCAGAACATAAAGACTCTTTAATTGTTGATGGTATAGAAAAACTCTATATAAACTCAAGTTTGGAAGGAACAAAATGACTAACAAAATCTGTCACTAGAACAGGGGTTAGAAGACTAAGAAGCAGAGTTATAAGAAGATAGGGAAAGGAGGGTTCAAAAGGACCTTCTCAAAGGAAGAAAAGATTGTGGAAAGATTTTATGTTTTTTTTTTTCCCAAACACAAACATTTAAAAAATGGCTACTTCAATAGGAAATATAATTCGAATGGCAAATTAGACATCTGTAAACATGAGGAACACAAAAAACTTCATGCATTTTGAAGAAAAAAAAATTTTTTTCCATAAAGACAATATTTCTCTTGAAATACATGAGACATCCTAATTCATCCACAGAATAGTATCAAGTGAAAGATGACAGTTGACTTTCCTGCTTAGTGCATGCCTGTTAGTGCAGTTAATATAGAAAATGAAATGTCTTACTAAGTGTATGCATACCCAGCATAACGTAGGAGAAAAACTTATGCTATCTACAAGCCTGCCAGTCTACCCAGGCCAGTTCCAAGATAGAAGTCACATAACCATGTTAATGCTAAATCAGATTAGTGAGGTCTGCTTACTAGTCATTTCTCAAGTTGCATAATGTGGTGAGTTTTTTCCATGAGTTAAGGAGCTTACTTTGTGCTGGATCTCAGTCTTACCCTGACTGTTCTGAGCAGACATTTATCTGTGTTCATGGCAGCCTGTGCTTTTTGCATCTCCCCATGATCATACATGAAGATGATGTGCTGGGGTACAGTACTTCTGATAGAAAAGTCAACAAGATAAGGGCAGTTATCTTTGTACAGTGCCTTTCACTATGGCAAATTCACTGTTGGTTCACCCTGCCTCCTTGCAAAAGAAAGGCTAATCTTCTCTCTCAACACACGTTCTCTTTGCTTTTCTTCCCAAAGCACCCATTAACAGAGGTGTGGTGGGATTTCATGCACAAGGTGTCCCAGGCAATCTAAGTTTGTCTGCAAGCTTTCTACATACATTCTGAAGCTGTCCTTGCACTTAACGGCTGTTTTGAACCTGAAGGACTGCTTAGCAGGCTTCCATCTACAGTTTCACAGTACATGACTCTTCTAGGTTGGTGATCAGCTTTGAGAGCTGCTGGCAATCACTCTCCAAACAACATTCTTCCGACCGTCTGCTGGATGCCAGGGCCAGTAGTGTGTGTTGCAATCCGTGTCGTTCCCACAGCAAAGGAAATTGATGGTGGCAGTGGTTCTTCAGTGTGTTCTTACCAATTCCCTGCATCCCATTTTCACTGTTACAGCCCTGACTTAATGGGACTCAATTTTGGTGAAAGAGTTTAATGGCATTTGAATCAGTCTAAGCCCTCCTTTTTATGGGCTGCAAGAGATGCTACTTTTTTATTTAGGTCTGCAATAAATACTGTGGTTTAAAAAAATTAACCCTGAACAATCTGATGCATACAGGATATATATCTGGGGAGACATTTATGCTGGGAAAATGAGAGTCACTGAATTGAGAAGTGATTGTTCTTTCTTCACGGAGCTCCATGTATGATGTACAAGTGACATATGGGCTGGTTTATATAGTACCTTAAACTCAGCAAAGAAGGTTATGGTTTTCTCTTAAAGTGGTATCTCAGAACATTTCACTTTCTTCTCATAAGTTCTCAGCTTAAGTGCTCTTTCTATTCCAGTGCAACTACAAAAATAAAATTTATTAGCTAAAACCTAATTCAGATGAACAAGAGAGTACATAAAAGATGCTATGCCATCAGAAAACTCCAATCATAGGCAATTATAAGCTAGATGAAAGGTGGGAGAATTAGTTGTGATTGACTGATTCTCTGGAAATACCTGCTTCAACTTAAATGTAATATAGTGCATGGATCAGTGATTTCAAATAATAAAATGATTGGGATATAGGGATAAGCCCCATTCTGTTGTGAGTAAAGTCTATTTTAATGACTTCATCCATATGGAGCTACTTTATGTATATAATAATTAAAATAATATCATAGTAGTGTTGGTAGAAACTGGCAGCCAATACTTAAAAGTTGCTCTGTTCTTGCCATAAGTGTGTAACTTCAGTTGCCTAATTACTCAGAATGGTCATTTCACTTCGGGTGTCTCTTGCCTCTTTTGTTTTTTGGGTTTTTTTTAAAACTGGTTCAGCTACAATTATCTGATTCTGACTTGAAGGTAAACATATATTACAACTGAGAAGCTGTAGAGCTTTGCCTTATAACTTCTGCAAATTAATATGAAGTTTATCAGGGAATCATCACCTGAATGTAGGCTTTCTTTAGCTGTAGTATGTCTGCCTTGAGCTGTTGCTAGCAAAAGCTGGCGAAATTTGGGCAAAATCAGTCTTTAAAGGAAACAAATTCAATTCACGTGTGAGTGTATTTCCAATTATTTTCTCCCTCAACATTTTCTCCCCCCCTTCTCATTAAGTTAGTCTCCCCCTTCTCCAAACACAAATTACAACTATTACTACTAGTTCCATATGTAGGAGGTAATCTTTAGGTTACCTTGCTTTAACCAGTCAAGA
Source organism: Calonectris borealis (assembly GCF_964195595.1). Lineage (NCBI taxonomy): Eukaryota > Metazoa > Chordata > Aves > Procellariiformes > Procellariidae > Calonectris > Calonectris borealis. The sequence continues at coordinate 44,549,590 of NC_134318.1, forward strand.
ACAAAGCACCATGACTTTCAGAGAAAACCTCTCAAGAGAAATCCCAGCATTACAACTCACAGGCCCGATACGCTGTCCTGCGTGCAAATTCTGCTTGGAATAACTATATCCTGCAAGCCTATATTCCTCTCATATTTTAAATTCTTTGAACACTCCCTATCAAAAATGGCGGTGACCATGGTTTTTCTGATAATGACTGCCATTGCAGAAAGAGATGACGTTATTCTTATATCTGTCCAGCTTGTAGGTACTTTGGGATTGTATTAGATGGAAGGCACTGTGAAGTTAACTATTATTACAGTCAGCTTTTTGTTTGTATCGTGCCATGGGAATTTTGGCCTTTGACACAGCAGTGGTGCCAGCTTGTAGCGTAAGGCGCTTGAGAATGACATCAAGTAGAAGGAAGGAAGATCCACGCAGGTAAATGCATGCAGTTGCTATTCGTGGGTGCTAACAGTGTGGACACCTGCTGAGCAATGGAATGTGCATAGTCTTCTGGTGAAGACAAGAAAAGAGCTGTTCTACTTTTTTTCCTCTGGTGTTGATTTTTGTGACGTTAATGTACAGGCTGTTAATATGGAAGAAATGTTTGGAGGAAATTTGTTAGGTGGCACACTTTCATAAAATAAAACCAGAAGTTTGTCAGATAGCTGATGTATAAAACCCAAGACTAAAACGGAAAAAGAAACCCTGGACATATTTTGGAAAGAAAAAAGCTAGGGAGTTTAGGGAAAGCTGAACGAGAGCACAAAGCAAGACAGACTAAAAACCAAAGCAGACAGCAATGTTTTCCCACTAAAAGAAAACCTAAAAGTTTTTTTTAGCCAAAGCTCAAATCTGTGATCTGAAACCTTGAAGAAGAAAGAGCTGCTTTCAGAACTCACTGGCTATGTTACCTTTTGACTGACTGTCCTTGCCTGTGGGCCTGTTACTGCTGCTCCACTCGGGGCAGCTCAGCAGCACCGTTTCTTCCCAGCCCCATCAGGATTCACAGATTGGGTGCCTATGAGTTTTGGCAGGTTGCCCCAGTGCATCCCACCTGTGTGTGAGCATCCCTTTGCGAGTTGGGAGCTTGACACTGTCGCCCTCTGAGACGTAGGTCCTTGTACCTTTTACACAATAGCCTAATTTTGGCTTAAGATTTGGGTTCTTATTTTTACCTTTTAGAAGTAAAGAGGGAGCCTTGTTCATTTATTTTCAAGAATTATGATAGACATCCACCCTCAAAAGGAGAATCTGTAGGGCTGGAGGAGACCGGAGGTGTTTTCCCACAGCTTTGAAGCATCGCCTCGGCATGCTGGCTGTCCTGGAAGTCACTCTGACATGCTGGACATGCCCCTTTCACTGAGGAGGATGTACACGTGTCTAACTCAGGGTCTTCAAAGCAGCTGCTGCTCCAGGAAATGGGTGTATAAGACATAACTTTTAGCCTCTGACACTGTTTATTGGATGCAGCATAACATCTTTTGGCTTGTGCAGAGGCTTGAAATCAGTCTCGAACATTCTGGCTGTGTACTCAAGCTGCTGTCCAGTGACACTGGAGATAAACCCTGGACATTTGGATAATAACTTCTGGTGCATCTCAAAAGGAGGTGCTCTGGAAGTACCTCCATGTGCATGAAAGCATCCACAAATATTCAGTTTGCAGAAGTGGAACGTATGCTCATATCAGCCCTAGTTGGAAACATAGCAAAGACAGTGAAGCTTTGCAGCTATCTGTGAAAGAGACTGCAATTCAATATTTACTGATAACGCAGGAGAAATAGAAAAGCTATTGATTTTTTGCATTTCAGACTGATTTTTTCAAAGTGGGCAGGAAGAGAGATGTTTTATGTAGACTCTTGAATACTCTTAATAATATCCAATATTACTATTTAGAGCAGAACCACATATTAAGTCGTGTAGGATCAAGTCAGGGTCAGCTCTTGAAGTTCATATTTGCAATTAACTTTCAGTAATGCCTCAGTTCTTATTCTGTTAAATTCCATCAATTTAATCAGAGGTTGGATGAGGTGTTTAAGCAATGAACTGACAAATTCTGCCAGCATAATGATACAGCACATACAGGTCTTAATGTCAGTAATCTGCAGTCAAGTCTTTTCACCAGCTACCTGGGGTATACAGGAATTGTTTTGGTTAGATTCAGCTGTTGCTATGAAGCAAAAAGCTTGGCTGCTTTTGCTTCTGTTGATGCTGAATTTAAGTTATTAGTATTGTAGTGTTTAGTAGGCTTTCAGAACATTTTTCAATCTCCAGCTAATCTAAGTAAGCAAAATTAACTCCCAAAAGTTGAGCTAAAAAGAATGCATTTGGGGCTAGGAATTAGCAGCAGAATTTTGCTAAATATAACATGTATATAATTTTGAGACCCTTGTAACCAAAACAAATTCTAACATTGTTATTGTTAATGAGGCTTTTTATTTCTTGAACTTGGAAACTACTATAATGTCTTTCAACTATCTGAATATATTAATTTTTTTGTTGTTGTTGTGAGAATATTTTCCTTGTTCTATCTTAAGAGCAGTCCTATTTAGGTCAAGTCAGAAATAAGAAAGTATTGACTTTTACATAGTCTTTAATCCTCATATGAGCTAATTTAACTATTTTCTTGCATATAATGAATTTAAAATTTCACATTTTTGCAGACATGGAAGTGCTATATAAAAGCCTAATGCAGGCATACAGAACTTTCTCAGGAAGCCCGAATAGAATGGCTTGCAACTCTGAACTTTAACAACATCCTCACTGAGGCAAACCATGAAGATCTTGTGCAGGGAAGAATAGGCACAGCAGACTACTCGAAGTAAAGTCCATCACCTAAAACTAAGGGAAAAATGCTGATAAAAAGCCACCCTCAGACTCACAGACTGAATAGGAATTTTGATTGAGTGCATTTATAGTATATAAATGAGAAAGGCAAAATAGCAAATGTGAGTTAAGGCTTTTGTGGACCAAAAAGTGGTCTCTATGAGGAACCTGAGAATATTCAGTACATTGCACAATCAGATCCTAATAGAGCATACATCAAACCTGGATGTTGATTTGCATCTATAGAGAGACAGGAAGCCAGTGAAGGTACGTAAGTAATGAATTCAAGTTAAAAAAAAAAAAAAAAGAGAAAAAAATGTACAACATGGCCTTCAAGAAGTAAGAATTTTGTTAGGTAACTGCTAGCAAACCTGCTACAAAACTGCTAGTACAAAGTGTAATGAGTCCTAGTACCAAGAGGTGCATCAATATTTACTAGCATTTGTGTTCAAGTAGGTAGACCTGAGATGCTGACAAAAGCAAATATGGAGTGGTATTTTCCCATAAATCATGTCCCACTATTGGAATATTCTTAAAGAGGATACTTAAAATCAACATAGTTGTTGGAGAACACTTTTGGAGAAAAGTGTTGTTTTTTCTTTTTTTAAAATCAACAGTGAAGGTTAAAAGCAGCTTCTGCTCTGTACCCTTCCTTTTCAAACATAATGAGCTTTGTTTTCACTCCCTTGCAATCTGAGTCTATTTCAGTTTGTAAAGTGCAATGGTAGGCGCAGTCATGTTTTGACTTTTGGAAACTATTACACAAAGTGGAAGGCTTGGCAAACAGGTCACATTAGTTTTGTGTTACAAAGTTTAATCTGCTAGAATATTCTTGAGGATATATGTGCGAGACAGCAGTTTGTTAGAACCATGAATGGCCAGCACTGTTCAGTACCTTTTTACTTAAAAATATAAATGCACAGGATTGAAGAACAAGAAGACAGACATTTATGTAGCTTTATCTGGCTTGCAAGAGCTGTTGATTTTAACAGTATGCATACCATGTCATATTAAAAAAATAATCAGATAAAACCAGCCAAGTAAAACACTTTATTTCACATGATTTGCTCCCCCTTCTATAATCCTATCATAAATACTTTAAAGAGTCCGTAACTACTTCATGCGGTATCAAAAGAACATTTTTATAACAATTCAGAGGCTGTACTCAGGGATGGATATGGGACTTCAATTTCCTGCGAGTCAAACTCCTGCTGAAGCTGCAAAGAATGGCAACTACAGCATGGCCAGCGAGACCCCCGAGCACCCCTCTTACCCAGTGACTCAGTCCTGCTGCCTTCCGGAGTTGACAGCTGGAGTCTTTTTTTTTTGTATGTGTGTCTCATCCTCAATTTTGCAATTATTGCCACATGGAAGTAATGCCTAAACTTCATTTGTGTGCTATAATGAGTAGGTTGCAAGAGAAATGGTTGCTGGTGGTGTCATTACTCCATGGTAGCTGTCCACATTCACTTTGTTAGTAAAAGCATGCAGGAAGAAGCGGACTCCTTTCTGAGAGGCAAATCAGAGGTGTAAATCTCAGAGGTAAATTTTGCATGACTCACATCAACTAGAAGATAAAATGTGCATATTTTACACACAAAACTGTGTCCTTTTGTTCACGTATGCAACTTCAGTAGTCTCACCGAGGTAAAGAGGCCTACTCACTGTAATCAATATAAGCATTTGCTTAAGTGTTTGCAGGATCAGACCAGTAGGTTCTGATTCAAAAGGAAGGACTTCTAGTGAATTTAAGATCAGTTTTGTTTCAGGGAGTTGTAATTAACAGTTCAAAAGGGTGGGTTCCAATGGGTTATTTATGCAAGGAGTTCCAGGGATGTCAGCGGGATTGCTTTTATTATTGTGGAGTACACCTGTAAGGATCCGTTTGCAGAATAGGAGCCTTTCTGGTGTAATCAAACATTTTTCAGCACAGGTAGTGGTGCAGTTGCAACTACATGCGTTCTTCCAGGCCTTGCCCTGGTAGCCAGAGAGCGGTGGCAGCAGCAGGGGTGCCTGCCGCCAGTTGGCCCCCCCTCTGCCATGTCAGATCTGCTGGCACTTTTGCAGAGCGCTGCTCCATAGCTTCCTTCTGCCAAAACAATCCAATTCTTGGAAACACACTAAGGTGATTTATGCAAATCTGGACATATTGAAAGAAGCTTGTTGAAAGGCAGTTGTATGCTCAGGTATGTCTATTAACTGGAAAGGGAGAGGCAACTTTGTCAAAAACAGTAATGACTAACCTCTTCACAAAGATCAGAGGTGACCAGCACAGTGCATCAGACCATGCCTGGAGATTCTTCTTTCATCCTCAGATTTTCTTTTTACATAATTATTTTGTCTTATTCTTAGGCTTCTTTTTCCTATAATGCTTTTCTCATCAAAATAAGGTGATAAATTCACAAAGGAGCTGTAAAAAGACCTACAAAAAGAGTGAGAAAACTCTAAGTGTCTCTACATAAGAAACTAATCCTTTTAGCCTTTCTGGCTGAAATTGGGTGGCAGGGGAGAAGTGGTCCTGTGGACCCAACAGCTTTGGCAAGGAGTGGTCGGGCTGAGGCTGGCCTTGTGCAGCTGCGCCATGGCATAACACATCCTGCTGCTCAGTGATGTCACTAAATAAATTCACATCCATAGCATGCCCTAAATAATGATCTATTACGGGTCGTTTCACTGCATTTTCAACCAAAATGTGCTAATATTTTCAGAAAAGAAATGATAACTTTTCAGGTACCAGCAGTTAACCATTATGTTTTCTTTTTGAATCCCTGTCTCTTTCCATAATGAGACCTGTGCTGATTCATTGTACACTGCAAAAGTTGTGTTTGCCTGTATTTTTGAAGGAAACAGTCGCTGTTTTCATGGTAGGAAGATGTGCTGTGCAAACAACATCAGGATGACTGGCCTTGTAAGAGCACCAGTATCATTGCGGTGTGAATTAGGAATGGTTAGGGGACATTTCTTGCTGAAATTTCTTACTGAAAGTCTTCAAAATATGGAAAATTACTTAAAAGGAAAACACATTTGTAGCTTTACCCTATTAAGTGGCTATTTTTGACAGTCTTTTGACGGATCTGCCTCAATCCTTCATTCAGATGCTGTAACAATTAATTTTAATATCTTGCCAGAAATAAATGCAATTTATTTGCATTTATTGTTCCACTTGCAACAAATTTCTGTTAGTGGTTAAATCAAATGATTGGTTCATTCATAAAGATACTTAGAAATGTACAATCAGGCAGAAAAAGTGAAAAATCTTTACTACAAAGATGCACAAGAAGTAATCTTTTGAATGTAGCACAGTTCCAATGCATCTAACCAGGCTCATCAGACCTTCAGGTGTGGTTCTATGTAGCTTGATTAAAGGCAGTTCAGTCTCCATAGCTGAGCTTTAGATTGCTGCACCGGAGAGGCTGCAGTAAAAAGTATACCATGTCTGCTCCTCTGAGAGAGTAATCAAACCTAGTTAGCATCAGGTAACCTTTCTACCTTGCAGTTAGGCCCAAAGCTAACCATACTGTACGACCAGTTTTGACCAGAAATTGCCATCCATTTATTCCTTATCAATAAAAAAGGTAAGTTAAGTTCTATAGTGTATTTCAGTAATAAATTGCTTTATTCAGCAATAAATCTAAAAGTAAATTAAGAAAATCTGTATAAAATACAGCATGGTGTTATAATGAGCATTTAAAACAGAAAATACTGGGCCTCACTAGAAGTATCATGATCCACCTCTATGGAGATTATTAATTTTCATGTGTTCAGGCTTCTTAAAGGACTTTTTAGTAGCAAACTTACAAGCTTCATGTAAGATGATATAATTCAACATAAAGATGCTGAAATAGGGAATATTAGGAAGGTGCTATTGCTTTGTGTGAGGAATATATGAGCGTATGCTGTATAAACTGGGATGGTCCAGCTGTTGTCCAGCAGATCCTCTCTGGTTGTTGCATGTTTCTGGAATGTTTCTATCTAGCCTGCCAGAAGAAGTCATAGAAACTCTGGTAATGTTTGAGCAACTGAATGCCTCCTGTGCCTATGCACAGTGCAGTGTGGAAAAGGGAGATGGTGAGGCTGCCAGCCCCATGTAATAAAAAGATGTGGGACCAGGGACCTATTTTCTCCTATTTGCTTGTTTGGTAAGAACATAGCCTGAGATTCTGCCAGGCTTTTGAACTTGCTCTTTTCTCCTTGGTCATAGCCTCTGCAGCAATGGACTGTGATGGGTAAGGAACAGCTCTGCCCACCCGTGGATGTACCATTACGTTGGGTAACTTTAGGTAAAATATATTTGCTAGGGTTAGACCTTGGCAGCGCAAAGAACTGGAGTAGATGCAGAATCAGAAAGTCAAAGGAATGAGGTAGGCGAACGAGTGCCACACATTCACAGGAAATTTTGCCCTGGCCTGGGGTGCTCACTTTTTCACAGTTGAAGTGTCTTCACTCCTTGTCATTCTTTCAAAAACTGACATTGTTGTGTGATACCCTTTCACAAAAATGTGTGGAGATCCTATCTCACTTTACATAAGACACAGAATAGCTGTTTGGTCGCAATACTTGGAAAAGAATTTTTCCAAGTACTCAGTTCCCTTTTGGGCTACTTAGAATTTCCATGTTATTTTTATCTACTAGGTACATTGCATAGCAGCAATGTGCTCCAGTTGTGCGTCTCAGTACTGCTGTGCGATGAACAGTGGTCTGGAATATGTAGCTGCACCATGTGCGGTGAGTCCATGGTGTCTTAATGCAGATATGAATACTGTTGGTAGCAGTCATCCCTACTCCTTGAGTTTTGATTAATACTAACATGCTATAAGCCATGGACAGAGAGATCTAGATGTCTGAATATGCACCACACAACTCCTTACAATGTGTAAGGAATACATTATACATAGTCAGAGTCTGTATTTCCTTCTCAAGCTAGATGGGCTGGATTGTTCCTGCTTCCAAAAGTGCTAGACTCTTTCTACAACTGATAGCACAGTGTGAGCTGTGTGTGTCAAGTTAGATAAGGAAAATTAATAACAAATGGCAAAATAAAAGCTCTTTCACTGGCAGACAAATTCATAAATATAGATGACTGCTGAACCTAATACACCATCAAAACAGACATGAAGTTCTTCCTTAGCCACTGAAGTGGTGAATGTTTCCCGAGATATAAACACTTCTGCAGATAGTGCTGAAAATGAATCGGAAGACAAATCACAGCCGAGAGAAAATTAGCAAATTGGGACAAGGTTAACTTTGTGACATAAAGCCAAAACTGTCTGATAAACATTAAAGCCTTTAATTTAATTTTCATCGTATTTTAGCAAGCAATACCATTATACAAGGGACCTAGTTCCTACACTATAATCAGTGGCCATTCAGTTTTCACATCAAGACTTAATTTTCTTCTTTACTTTGAATTTAATTTTTATACGAGTCCCTGATCATCAACTGCCAGATGTTTCTCCTAATGACTCTTCTGCTATACATGAAATAAAGTTCTTATTTCCAGTTTGTGTAGAGGAGAATAGAAAAGAGGCACATTAATGGCTCGGTGCTATAATTTTATATTATATAAAATATTTATATTTATATAACTGTAATTGGAGAAAACCTTAGTTATAAAATAACTTGGTAAAAATAATTTGTGTTGACAGAATAACATCATGTTAGCCATGAGTTGGTGACCCAGGCATGAAACTTGCTTCTCTGTTGAACAGAAAATGTATTTAATAGTTGATTATGATTTGCCTCCCTGATTTTGGTCAGGATATTGTGATTGAGCCCTGACTCAGCTCATTCAAGCTGCAGAACAGCTGTTTGGTGGTAGCAATACTTCAGCCAGATTTTTCTAATGCACGGAGTTGCCCTTTGGGCTCCTTCATACTGCAGTGTCTGCAGGGGCTTAACTGGCTTCTTGGCTAAGCCTTGCACTTGCCACGGAGGTGACTTACCTCACTGTCCAGTGTAAGCCCTGCAGCTTCTCTTGTCACTTAGGAGCTCACTTTCTTTTGTCAGCATTGCCAATAAGAAAAAGTCTGGGACTCAGACATGTGGATCTTTGTGCCTCATGGCCAGCTCTCGCCTGCTGTGAGCAGTGATGCACAAACCAGGCTGACACCACTCCTGCCTGTGACGTTGGAGCAGCTTTAAAGGCAGAAAGGTTGAACAGCCTGGTGGTCAGTTCTGTATGGTTTAGATTTGATTTTCTATACATTCATGAGCACTGATTTATAACAGTATCTAGCTGTTGCTCAGCACTTTCTATCAGTGGATCTAAGGCACTTTATAAGGGAGGCCAGGTTTGTTATACCAATTTACAGAAGGACAAACTGAAGCAAGAGGTTCTCCCAGAGTAACGCAAAGGTATCCTAGAAGTAGACCCCCAAGACTGGGCTCCTGTGGGCTTTACAGCCAGCTACATAGTGCCAAAAATTGTTGACATTCTGCTCAAACAAAGAAATTTGGTATTCTTCAAGCATCAGAAACCAGCTGGCTCTGTCATTGTCCATCCATGAAACCTGATAAACAATGAGAGTGCTCCCCTCTCACTGCAGCCTCGTGCACTGCGCTGTTGGTAGTGACAGGACGGGCGTTACTCCTGAACCCCTTCCCTGCCCACAAAGTGCATTTCAGAATGACAGGGCTCTCCACGGGTCCCAGGGCAGAAGGTGATCCCTTGGAAGAGAGCTATGAGGGTCAGTCTGAGCTGTAAAGGCAAAAGGGGAAAATACTCATACTTGCATTGAGGGAAAAGGATTTTTCATTATTCTGCATTAAAATTCTATGGTCACAGATTTCTCTGTGGTAAACTCATTTCCGCTTCTTTTGTGAGAAAGCAGTCTCCGGCCCTTACTGTGGTTTGTGTACACATACCTGAATTAGCTTTAAACTAGGTGTTTGAAGCGCTATCAGAGAGAGTGCAGGATTTCAGTTATCATGGAAATACCCAGGGCCCAGTTAACTGTAAGCCATTGAAAACAGTGCTGCTGTTATTAGTACCTGAGCTAACAAGCATATCTGTGTGTGCAAATACAGACTTCTCTGCTAGACTTGAGATCAGTGTGTTTTGTACATATCACTGCAGCCATACGTAGGTTTTGAAGTTATCTTTACAGCAGTTGTTGTAAATGCTTCTGAATAGGTAAAATGTTTTATTTTCATGTCTGGATCATCTGAGATCGTCGCATTTATTAAGAAGCAAATAACATAACTCCTTTGCAAAGAGAGAGTGTGATCTGATTTTCTACAGCTGTAGGAAAGGAATCCTGGGGCCTTTGCTCCCTGCTGACTCCTTGTGTCACCTTATTTGTTGGTTTCTTGAGGTCTGTAGGGGAAAATCCATCCTCAGAGAATTCTCGGCGGGGCTCAGGGTGAGAAGGGCCTGTGTAATGCCAAACATCACATTATTTTGATTTCAAGAATTACAGGTCCTTTTTCCAAATTCCTATAAGGACATGGCTCATGATGGACATCACCTTCTCATGGGATAGCCTTTCCTTTCCGCTGCACAGAAAGAAGCCGATGTCCCGCTTGCTGGCCTGAACCTCTCAGTGACAACAGCTGTGCTGAGCACGGCCTGATGCGACAGAAGCCCAGGACAGAGTGCCTAAAATAACTGCATCATATAATCTCCACAGAAGTACCTACTTGCTTTTCAGTTGTTGGGGGATTACAGTAAGGGAGAAGGTAAGCAGAAGCATGGTGGAATTTTAGGTGGGTTTCAGCCAGCCTCCTAGTGAGGGCTCTGTCCCCATTACCAAACAGATGTCTGCACTGGGATTGCTGCCTTTCAGTCCTGGAAAGAGAGTCCTCAGTTCTTAGTGCAACATCAGTTAAATGCATCTTATAATATAGTTTGGAGAGGAGGTAAAGCAATCACACGTACGTCTGATGAAAACCTTGCTAGGAATGAGTGACATGGCTCTAAGAGAGTAAGAAATATTTATATGCGAGTTGCATCATATTCTGTGCAGTATCAAGTCATCATCCCCAGATCTTTAATGAATATCAGGAGGATATAATTCAAAGTAATGGATGCAAGCCAATATAGGGCTGAGACTGGCATGTATAACTTGTGTGTAGTTGTATATAGACACCAGAAGCTACCTGATGTACTTGTGCAGGACAACTTACACGTTCCAGAAGATGAGCAGGCGATACTCTGCTGTCAGTCTGAGACGTCTAGAGCTGTGCATCCAGCCGCTGGCACACAGGAGCTTTAAAACTTGCACGAAGATCAACTCGGGGTGAGGTTAACTGAAAGGCTTTAATAACGGAACTATCCTCCTCACCTCTCAGCTGTATTCTTGCTATTTTTCTCTGAATTAAATCCCTGTGATAGCGCTCTCTCCTAAGAGAATGCTCATTGATGGGAATATAGCAAAATGTGAGGTAACCAAAAAGGGTTTGCTACTAAAGCTCTCCCCACTTTCTATACTGTGGGAGCTCAACAAACACTTTAAAATCTCTAGATAGAGGCTTAAGGGACAGACACAACTGGCACTGACTTTCAGTGAGACCTTTGTGTCTAACTGCCCTTCATGCCTTTGAAAATCTCCCTTGCAGTGTACAGGTCGCTGCATATAAACCTTACAAAAAAAGACAAAGCTGCAGATTTACAAAAGGCGAATAATAAGTAAAAAAGGCTTGGGGAGATGTCTTTAAAGAGTTGTCGGTAGTTAAACTGAAGTGTCTTGATGTAAAAAGGTTTGCTGCTTTAGTGTCCTACCAGTGAACAGAAGTGAAGACAGAGGAAGGTGGCTGAAGGGAAAACCAATCTGCTTGCCCTTAACCAGGGAAAATCTGAAGTGAGGGATTGTCCTTTGAGGGTCCCGTGATCACCTGCAATCTCACTATCGCTAAAGAGGTGGGTTAACTGGAGCAAGAAGTAAGAGGCAAGAAGAGGGGAGCGAAGTCAGGAGGAATACACAGAACATAAAATGAGAAAAAGAAAGTTGTAAGGAATAGCGCAAACAACACATCAGGTTTGTGTGATGAAAGCCTGCCACACGTTGTAGCATCAGGATACAAAGCAGCAGTAGGGCTAGCATCACACCCAGCTACCTTTGACTTTTCAGCTCAAAAGGCAAGGTGCAAATTTCACAGCCACAGTGACAGGGAGTAAGGTACAGCAGCACAGCACGACGCTTACGTGCTCGCCTCAGGTGGATGTTATCAGTACACTCAGCCAGTACATTGCCGGCAGGTAACTTTTTGTGACTGGGCTGAGACTTTTGGTGCCTGATATGTCTTTCAGTTTCACCTTTCTGAGACTTTTTTCCAGATTCTTCCCTAATAATCTCTCAGTTGAGAAAATAAGGGGGAGAAGTCTCCTGGTTGTACTGAATTGTTTGATGACTGTCAAATATTTTTGCTGCCTTCTGGTTCCTTCCTTCTTTCAAGAGCAGCTGCTCCTCCTCATCCACTTTGTGGCATCTCTCATTTAACACTGAACAAAGCTTTCGTATAAAAAATACATTTTAGAAAATATTATGGTGCCGTACAGCAATAGAAAAGATGCCAACAGCAAGCCCCAGTGTCACGAAAGCCTGATGCTCTGTTTCCTACAGCAATGGGGCCAAAAACCTAGGACTGGCTTCAGGCATAGGTGTCAGCAGTGCGGCTGCTCCCGTAGGAGAGCAAGCCCGAGCGGGGGCAGAGGTCCTGCAGGGCAGCAGTGCTGTGGCTCAGCTTCCTCGCCTGGAGCGGCCACCGCCTCTTTCCCTGAGCCTTTGTGGAAAGCGTAGGGAGTGCAGTCAGAGGGGAGGAAGCAGTAGGAAAGAAATTTGTCCTTCTTCCCACCTGGGGATCAAGATTCCTTCTGGGTGTGGGGGGATGGGGGTATTTAATTGACAACTAGTCCTTGGAAACGACAATAAAGACACAAATTTGTGTCCATCCTGAGGGTGGCAGAATTGAATTAGGCCTCTGCTGCCAAGAAGCCCAGAGTCACTCTGACCAGGTCCAAAAAGATATTGAATGTAGTTATGATTGTCTTCCATGGGGGCTGAGTGAGTGCACCGTATCCTGGATGAGTCTCAGTGCTTTGCATCACCGTGCATGGTGGGTTTTTTTAATACAAAAGTGTTCCATTATGTTGTTTTCAAGAGAAATTTTGACACAATAAAATAAATGGCTGGCTCAGCTGTACTTCATCAGAGAGCAGGTTTTTTTTCAGTCAATGCGTGCATAACTCATTTTCAAAAGCTCTCATGATCATTATTCATTGCAGCTTGTAAGAAAACATTGCTGTGAATCCAAAAGTGAAGACTTTGTTTAAAATTATTTATGACACTAAATGTATTCACAGCATTATCATATAGTTTGCTTAGAGCATTTTGTGGTAATTTTATTTGTCTGCTTTGGGAATAAGCATAAAATTAAGGACCACTTTTTCATGTTTGAAAATTAACTAGTGCTGAGCACTTTTAACCAAGTTTTTGTACTGTTAAAGGCCTGAAATGCAGAGTAGGGGTATTTTTCCTAATTATACATTAAATCTGAAGTACAGAGGAGAACAAAATTCCTATCAGTTCCCGATACCCAGGGTTTACATCAAAAGGCCAGGAACCCCATGGATGGCGTGGCTCTAAGTTCACCCTCTGCACGGTTGTGTACTCATGATGCAAGGTTTTTGGTGACTTAGTGTTGCGTGACTTATCCCTCCTCCTGCTTCCCCATCTCTCCTGTCTATGCACTGTCTGCAGCTTAGCACCATACCACTAGGTTCCATCTCCATGGTCTCACCTGCATGGCTGCATCTTGGTCCTCCCTCTTGTTTTGGCTCCTGTGCTGTCAGACCCTTCTCAGGGACACTTTGTCATGATACACTGATAGAAACTACTGGCTGCATTTCTTATTAGTTTTTATTAGTATTATATGAATGGCTTTGGTGAGCTAAACATGGTGTATTTGGGGGCAAAGTGAACTTACTCAAATGGACTTTCTTCTGTGTTTGTCAACCCACATGATTACTTTAGAGCAAGTCAGCCAAGCTCAGGAAGGAAAGAGAACAGAGTGTCATGTTTATCACTGCTGCTCAGTAATGGAGATGCAGATAGGCAGTGTTGAGCCTTTGATAAAAGTTCAGAAGACTTAGGAAGCTTGTGACTCTGGATGAAAGCTTCTTTACTTGCTATGTAACTATTGATCTATTTGTAACTCCTGCAGATAAGTACTTTGTCATTTGAATAAACACAGTTTCTTTGGCTTTGCTAATGTTTTCTTTTCATATATTTTGCTGAATTACTGTGGCTAGTTGCAAAATGTAGCTTGGTTTTGTTTCCATAATTTTCCTCTGGATGGGAATGTTATAAATAAGTGATGCTTAGTTTAATGCATATATTGAATGTTTTCTTGCACATTCTCCATAGACTGAAGCACGTGTTATCTTCAAATAGGTAAAGTAATAAGCAGTTATTTTTAGTCTGTGAGATCTATGCCTGGTGATGGTTCAGGGTTGTGTCACACAGTTTTGTATTATTTGAATTTAAAAAATCTATTATGTGATTGCTGGTGACAGAACGGATTCCCAATGCACAAAACCAGCCTGTATGTTCACCACACAAAAGATGATAGGTTAGGACTTCTCTTCCTTGTACCTTGCTCCAAAACACATTTAGTTACTGAGAATCTCTGGGGATTATGTCCTTCAAAATTACCCAAGGAAAACAGTAATTTCCAACAAGCTAAAAGATGGGGTGATTTAAAGTATTTATCCACTGCAGACTGAGTAATGATGATGATGTTGCTGCAGAATGCAGTATGGGAACACCGGGCCATGAAAGCATAGTGTGGGCAAAGGATGCACCTGCCTATGTCAGCAAGTTGCTTACCTCAGCCCTGATAGTGCTAATCAGTTTGATTGAGACTCCTGGTAGCAAATCCACTAGTCAGTGATAGTCAGCGCAAAGCTTCTGTTGATCTTCATGGGATTTGACTGGAGTCTTAACTTTTTCAATGTTATACTCTGCAGAGGCTTCTCCAACCTTTTCTTCTGCTCTCCTATTTTTCCTCTGAGATTCCTTCCTAACAAGGAATTTCATAAGACCTTTTTTCTGGCCTCTTACATGATGTTTCATTAGCATTTTGTCCATGAAAATCAACTTCAAAAACAATTTCAGTGAGAGAGATTTCAAGTTATGTTTACATTGAAAAAGAAACCTACAGAAATATGAGGAACTTCTTGTTCCTGAGGATAAATCCTGTAAGACACTCACAACCAAAGATGCTCCATGATAGACAGATACATAGATGTGATGTTTTGTCAAATGACAGGTGGGGATTTAGTGTTTTTCCTTTTTCCTCGGGAATCTCTGGGGTAGATGCTAACACTTATAACACCATCAATCTCATATAATGAAATTTAGCCATGAGAGAATAACAGACTTGGCCCCAAACAAGTATAAATAAATCTGAGTAGAAGGCAAGGTCGTGCTGTGTTTGATTTATATCACACTAATGAGATACCATTGGTTGGATAGTGGCTCTTACTGATTTTGTTTCATCAGAGAATTGCTTTGGAAAACTACCTCAGGAACTGGAGGCAGTCCTGAGGCTTAGACCTGAATCCAGAGTCTGCTAATGTGCATAAATGTTCAAATTCAGGTTTTAAGTAGAAAGCAAGAGATGGCCGCTATTTCTCACCCGTAGCTGGTTGTGAACATCTAGCTAAACAAATGGACGTAACCCAGTGCACAGGCCAGTGGTGTGCATGCTGCTTCAGAATAGTCTATATTTTTAGAAATTGCAAGTACATAAATAATGTTTCCCTTATTTCAGTACCATACTTCCAGCTAGGTTTACAGGTACCCCAAGGAAATTGATTTTGAAGTGTTGGTAGGAGCATGGCATAGATCTGTCCGAAGCTTGCATGCACTCAGGACTCATCTCCCTTTCTTCTAGCTGTCTTCAGGACCTGCTAGCAGACTGTTATGTGGAAGAAATCAGTGTCATGACCTATGTGCGTTTATTTTCAGCTGCATGGTGTCTCAAGTCTCTGAGGCCTGGCGCAGGGTTAAAGGGTAGGACCCTTCTGCTTGTAGACTTCGGCACAGCCCTGAGCAGCCGTGAGCACTGGCCTGGGCTACCCCAAGCTGTATGTGGATAGTGGCTCGTTGTTACTCTCGTATGCACACCCTGGACCTTAGAACATATCACCATTAAAGTACTGTTCATGGACTGTCACCACATAAGGCTACATCTGTACTAGTCAACTACACGGGCCGGGGCACAGACTTGAGCAGCAGCATGCAACTGTCCACCTTGCTGGCCGTTAGCCTGTTCCTGCCATGTTTTGGGTTAGATCAGGTCACGCAGACCAGCCATTGTCTGGGGCACAGCAGAGGTTGCAGGCAGTTCTCAGCCAGCAGCACGGACAAGCCTTTCCTGCTTTCAGAAAGAAGAGAGGTTAGCTATATGGACAGATGTGCTTGTGACACCTGCACCAGCCCTGTCCCAAATCTAGATTCTTTTTTTAGGGCAGCATACACTTACGATTCAGGTTCTGATACCTACAAAAATAAAAATAATAAAGAAATAAAATAACGACCACCAAATAAGTCACATGCTCAGCACAAGCTATGAATTTCTGAACTGTAGCCAGAAGTACTTGGCATCCTGGAACCAAGATTTTTCTTTGGCTCAATTTTATTGGGAAGTAGCTTTTCATATGGGCAGCAGAGAGGGATTTGAACAAACATCTTTTGTTCAAAGAACTTCAGCTTTCAGGGATATTGGGTCTTGGCGTCAAATATCATGCTGTAGGCCCATTTCTAAAGGAACTAAAAATTGACTTCTCAGTGCTGGTGCTAGTCTGCTGCACACTGCAGCTGTGAATGCTGCCGACATTCTGAGCCTTCATGTTTGCCTTCCTCACCTCCACAGCTGCAATGAGAATGTTAAAATGTCTATGTATCTCTGTTTGGTTTGGCAAATGGAGCAGATCACAGTTTACAGGGACTTTGCCATACAAATTTTTAAGTGTTGAAAAAATCAAGTTATGCGAATGAACAGAAGATATTTGGGTTTTACATTGTTTCTGGGAATTTTACTCAGTTTTTATTGGGCACCTAATTGATCAATGAACTTGTGAGCTAAACGCTTCTGAGCCTGCAGGGACTTGTCTGCTAGGTCTTTGTGTAATGCAGAACTGACTGCAGTCCTCACATAAATCTTCATGAAACCAATTTTAAAACCTCGTATCTTTTATTGTTTTCCTTGAACAAGTAGTAACAAAGGGAAATGAATGTGTCTGTTGTCTTTTACAAGGAGTGTACAGCTGTAGAGTAAGAAAATGTTGCTTCTCTGCTGGAAGGAGAGCAAAAGCCACCTTGTGACCTGCTGCTGTTTGAGGTCTAAGCATGATAAAAATTGAACTTCGCTACAAAAATTAATTTGAAGTTGAATGTTGTAGAAAGAGTTTGTGATGATTATAGGAGAAATAGAAAGGGGTTTGTTTGTTTATTTTTGTTCTGCTTTTTTTGTGTGTAGAGGCTTCCTCTTGCTGCTCTTGGGTTAATTGTTCAGTGCATAGCCAGCTCAGCCTTCCCAAGGGCTTAGGAAGGATTGACTGCTGCTGCGCCAAAGATGGGGTCAGATTAATTTTTGGAGGAGGTTCTCAGTTTGGTACCACTTCCACCCTCCACAGCCTCCTAATTCCCAGCCAAGACTGGTCCCAAATGCCTTTCTCTCGTTTGAGCCCGGATGCGTCTGCGCCATCCAGAGGCCGATCATCCCGACGGCTGCACCACGCAGTCCAAAAGCAGGGCTGCACCGTGCACCCTGTTGCTGTTTGGGGCTGGCGTGTCCCATGGTCACCTTACAGCCCTTCGTGCTGTGGGAGGATGACGTGGGGCACGGCTGGCCGCAGCTGCCTGTCCAGGCGTCTCTGGCATGCCTCTACCTCTCTGGGCCAGAAAGCAGCCCTAAACGTCACCTGTATCTGATGCCCCCACTGCTCCTCAGTGGGCTAAATCAGCGCATGCCACATATGCTGATGTGACTGCCAGGTTAGACTCTTTACTGCATCACAGTCTCTTTTATGACTACAATGTAGAAATACTCTTACTAATCATTAAATGTCTGACAGCCAGCGTTACAGGAATAAAAATCTAGAAAAACCTGCACCTAGAATCACTCTCGAAAACCATAATCATCTTAAGATGATGGTGAGAGTCTATTTGAATATTGACTTTTAGGCTCTGATGAAACTAGTCATGGACAAGATGTCAATTTCTTTATCGTATTTACAGTAAATGTAAATATGATGACAGATGCAAAGCTGCAAATTGTATTCTGACCTTAATTTCTTCAAAGATTTGGTCTCAATCTAATACCAAGTTTAGGGCAAATGTCATATACTGTCTTCAGGGACTGCGGAATAGACAAAATGTATTTGATGGACCTAATAACAAACTTTTTTGAATAATGGTTATTAAGACTAAAGATTCTCATGTACATGATCCTCCTCAAGATAGTAGGATTTCTTGCACGATTAAGTCCTCTTTCCTCTGAATGAGGATTTCATAATAGAAAAATCCTCTTAAGTAAGATATATCATGTGAACAGTTTTTTTACTTTGAACCGCCAGGTGAATATACTGGGTAACAATTCACACTGATCTTTTGGGGAATGTACAATTTCTGAGGAACGACAAACCATTCAAGTGTTCTTTTGCTCAGCTCTTACAATGCGCATTGACTTGATTGCTTATTGTTAAAACAACGATTTCTTTTACTGGAGTGTTAACAGATTAGTATCATGTGAAAGCAAGTGGGTGAAAAATTAAAAAATCTGTGGAAAAACTTTCATAGAGACAGCAAAATAATTTCAGTCAGAATCGGTAGAAGTATGAAATCATTGCCTTTTACTTAACTGCTTTTATGCCATGCCCAAGGAACTGGGTTTAACTGTGCTTTGCAAAGCACTGGGCTATCATAAATTAAACAAAGTCTTACCTGCTCAGATGAGGCCCCAAACTGCAAGATATTGTTAACATGTCTTAAGTAAATACAGCCTGCCAACAAATCATTTCCTTTTCTGATGCTCAGTATGCGCTTTTTTTTTTAATTTGAATTAGTTTCTTATTGATAGTTAATAGAACATGTTTTGTTTAGCTACCAGCTTTGTTATATATTGCTGGTTAGTGAAATTCCTGCAACTATGCTGGTATCTTTCCCAGTGCAGAACGCCTCTTTTGTACACAGCTTTTATCTTTTGACAAAAGGAAATCTCCACTCCCATTCTTTTAATGAGCAAGAGAGCAAAATAATTCCTCCAAGTCACTCAAAAGGGCAAGGACAAAATTTTTCCATTATGATAATTCAGTGTTTTCTGAGAACTAGACTTCAAATGTGTAATTGCTGGCTTTCAGTAACTGTGAGAAAATAAAACTACAGCTGGAAAAAAAAAAAAGAAATGGGTGGAGGAAATCAGTGTAAAAAACCAGGTGTCAACATCTGGAGTACTCTCTGTATAGGCACACTTGCAAACTCACCACCTAGAAACGATCAGAAACACAGCCTGATCAACTGGAAAAGTCTACTTTACTGATGATTTTTGCATTGGCTGTTGGATGTTCAGGCTGTTTTTCAGACAAAGTATCCTCCCATAGAAGCTTCTGAATGGGTTATATGAAGGTACTTTACAATATCTTTATAATGGTCCTGCACAAGAGTAACAACTTGCTCCTCTGCTCCCACTTCTATGTAATGCTCTGAATGGTTTCAGTTTACTCAGGCAGCAGGAGGAGAATATTTGTCTAAATTTCCAGAAGTTTCACTGAATAGAAAACCCATTTCCTACACTCCAGTTTCAACAGATTCTAAAGGAATGTGGCCCTATATTGAGCATTGGTAAATGAGATTAATCACTGCAGTCCTGTAACAGGGTCCTCAAGCAAAGTCTGCTGTTAGGTTTTGCAGGTGCTTTCCTTGAACCTCCCCAGGCATAAAAAGGTTAAATGTAGCCCCATAATAAACTGGGTTCATAACTCTTATAATTAATGTAAAGCAGTATCTAATTTTTTATTCTTAGGAAAAAAAAATTTAAAATAAGAAAAATCTTTACAGTAAGGGTTGTCAAGCACAGGAACAGGTTGCCCTTGAGATGTTGTGGAGTTTCCATCCCTGGAGACATTCAAAACCTGACTGGACACGATCCTGGACAACCTGCTGTGGCTGCCTCTGCTTTGAGCAAGGACTGGAGCTCTCCAGAGGTCCCTGCCAGCCTCAGCTCTTTTGTGTTTCTGTGATTAATTGGACTCAGCAAAAGCGTATTTGCTTATGTGATCCGAGAGTTATGGTTTCTAGATTTGTAATGTAATCTGTAATAGTCTCTATGCATAAATCACCGTAATTTCTGCTTAATTTCTAATTCAAACTAAATGCTCATGCATTCTCTTCAGCTTCTCCCCTACTGAAGGCAGAACAAAATGTGGCCTTACTATATGTGTTTTTAAAAACACTGTAGTGAAATATGATCTTATGTTCCTTTTAGAGATATGCAATTGGAATGACATTATCAAATATAGGACATTGAAAGACCAATATAAATACACTTAATACCGAAGTCATTCATAGACCTCACTTGCTGCTGGGTTTTTTAATATCTTATTTAAAAAAAAAGAAACACAACTCAGAATGGGTAAGACTGATTTCTACGTGACATGTTTGAAATTTCACTCTGCTTTGAAATCGATGATTTCCCCTCAGGCTTCTTATTGACCCCTTCCCCCTTCTCTCCGCCTGAAGCCTTTTCCTGCCCACCCAGCCCGAGGAACGCTCGCTGTCTAGCTTCTCTCAAGGCCTCGTACTCTGCACCTGCCATGGTGTATCTGGTTCTTCCCCGCTAGCTTCCACCAGCTTGCACTGCCTTTCTTTGGCAGCAACCGCCCAAAACCAGTGCAGCCAGTGGTCCCTTATGGGCCTTGCAGAGGAGGTTTCTCTGGGAGGGCAGCTGGGGTTTCCCGTTGCCGGGACCTGAGGGCAGCTCTCTTGTGCTGCTGCCTCCAAGTTTGCACAGGCACATGCAACCACAGCTCCCCTGCATGAAGACTCGGGCCAGACCCCCTAATTTCAGAGTGGTTTAGCACAATCCGTAGCAGTATCTGGCAAAGGATAAATACCAGTTACTGGCCCAGAGGCTAGATGCTCTGAAGGGGTCAAGTATTCATGTGTGATGGAAGCAGTCTGTGTGGGTGCATTGGGTCAACACCATTTGCTCACAGAAATGATGAGTGCCTGAATCCCTGGTTGGATTTTTTTTCAAAATAGCAGTTAACTTACAGGGTGGCCAGGTCGGTCACTGAGATGGGCACTCATATATGACACAGCAGCCAAAAGTGGGATCCTTCACTTCAGATTCCCACAAAACATCTCTACAGCAGAAAATGCTGTTTGCTCTAATTAAATGTGACTAAACCAAATCCTTCTTGGGGACAAAGCTAATCTTTCACAATCCCTTTGAGGAGTGAAGGCCACTGCTGTCATTAGATGGCAGCATCTTGGGACTGACTCTCACATGCTCAAAGGCTGAGAGAACCAATTCAAGTGCAACACTTGAAATATTACACCGACTTTATAGCTCATTTCCCTGTTTGTGTCTTGTGGGAACGGTAAATTCAGGACTAATTCACTGACTGCCACATACAGTTTCAGGCACCAGGTTTGATCTCAGTTTGACACAGTTCTTGTCATCCTGATTTTGTCTTACGGCTGGAATTACCGTAGGCATATTGCACAAGTGCTGTTAGTTACACGTCCTCTTCACCTCACTGACCGTATGTTCCCTGCTCCAACCAGCGGCAGTTTAACCATAGCCTATGGCTGTTTTATTGTTTACCAGCTCACCTCTTCATATGAAGTGTTAGTCAGGAACACCTTTGCTAAGGAGGCAAGTCATGCTTCAATTCTGGCCAAGAAAATGAAGACTGCAGTAGGTCAGATGTGTGAGATATGACAAACAGGGACTCCTTGGTTTGCATGTGCTCCAAGTTTATCAACAAACTTTCAGTATATGGAAGTCCAGGAAGAGGAATTTGGCACTAATGGAAAACAAGACCGTAAGAAAAAGAGCTAAAGATCTTGTGATGTAATGCTGGAGAACTGGTGTCTCTTTAAATGGAGGCTACAGACCTGAGATTCTCCTGTTCTCCCTGTGCTCATAAGGAAATGCTTTGTCTTTCTAAATTTATCCAATATTGATTTCAGAAAAAAGTCTCACAACAAAATTGCAAAAAAAAAAATCCATGTCTGTATTATTTGGACAAAAAAAAAAAAAAGGCCCGCAGTGCAAGAGGGATAGCAAATGTAGAGCAAAGTAGCAAATGCAAACTGTGATGCTGGAAGAAGTGCAACTGCTGTAAGTTGTAATAAAAGAGCATGTCGCAGAGAATCACTTTCAGCGATAAAGTTGACTTGCTGAAGAAAAAAAACAAGCAAAACAGGCAACCAAGACAGTATAGGAATATTTTTAAAGGATTCTAAAAAAAGAGGAGGCACAAGATAAAGAAAAGAGAATGCAGTAAACTGTAACCAAAATCATAACTCATACAAACAATTTGAACACTATGACAGCATAAAACAACAGCAGCATAAATGGAAACAATAGTTATCCGTTCTTTAAAGGGGTGTTAATGTACAGTCAATAAATTTGCACCTTAGAGAAGCCCAGATACTACCTTCTCTGTTTTACGCTAAATTCAGAGTTCTAGTTTCATTCTGACACCCACAATAATTTAAAATCGTGTATAATTTCAAACAACGTAATATTCAAACTTGATTTTAAAGTTGTGGTCTGAATCTTCTGCTGTAGTATGCAAGCAGTGGAACTATACTGAATCATGCCATACAAGGAGCGGTTGGAGGTATTTTAATGTTGCTGTGTGTTGATCCTTCTTTTATTTATGAGACTTGGAATTTTTTAATATTCCAGTTGAATAAGTATTATTTTGTGAGTATTTTTGTTACTAGATTTGATCTGCTTAAGCACTGTCCCTTTCCTTTTCAGTTGAGTACATACAAACCATTTAAAAATATCTTTTTTTTTTGGTTATAGTAAGTAGGAGGGTTTTTTTTTTTAGTTCAAAATATTCTGAAATTTCTGATGCATAACTCTCTCTGCCAGAAGCCCTTTTGATTCCGTTCCTGCATACCAAAAGATTTTAACCTGTGTTAACGACGTGTTTCATATACAAACCAAAGCAAATATAAACTCAAGGGAATGTATGGACAGGTAGTGTTACTCATTTTCACTCTCATGCCAGCTCCTGTTTGTTTATTCATGTGTTGTATATGGTGTGTGTCCAAAGTGTGAATTCTCCAAGATGGGAACTGGATTACTTTTGTATTTTTGGCTCTGGTTAATACTCTGAAGTTCTGATTAACAATTGCGGTTCCCAAGAATTATCTCACTTACAACGCAGCTGAATGATTTCCATATTCTTGGGGTATCTAGCTTAATTTGTGGAATAGTTACTGGCAGCCCTTCAGAACGGGAGTTCTGGAATATCTTTCACAGTATTGCGTCTCATTAGGGTGCAGAGATGACTGAGCTACTCATCTTGGGAAACAAACACAAGTAACCCTAACGGCTAATGATTATTAAAGAGTTTAGATATATCCAGTCATTTTTATCAGAAACATATTACTAGCTATTAATTTTCCCGCTGTCTGTTGTCATGCTGTACTGATTTTATTTCTCTTCATGTATTTACAAACTCCATCTTTAGCATATTCTTGTGCACCTTTGAGTTTTTAGTACTAAAGCTGCAGTTATAATAATTGTGCCTTCATCAGGGGTAACATCTATACCGTCTCTGATAGAAACTGAAATTCCACTGAATAACATAGAAAACTTACTTAATTTGGAGCTTCAGCTCTGAGGCTGTAAGCTAGCCTGAGAGGTGGGCAGGGGTTTATAGTGCAGTCTCACTGCCCGGTTTACAGCGTTGATCTTTTCAGGGCTGCCCTCTTTCAAACAAACAAGTCAGGTGGGAGCCTCCCCTTGCTGTGTGCCCAGCAGCACAGGGTGTGAGGAAGATCATTCCACCCTCACTATTAACAAAAGGAAAGCTTCATTTTTACAGTGCTAAAGGTCAGGGAGGGATCCAAGCAAATGCTTCGTTTTTCCCCACAGAGTAGGGATGATCTGAAGGGTATTTCAGCACTGCTGTTGGCTGCTGGAGAAGGAGGGAACCTGCAGCTTCTATAGCTGGGTTTTATTACAGATAAAGACGCAGCTGCAGCAGGAGAGAGGCAGGAGGCTGCTGGCAGAGAGGGGCAGAAGTTGCTCCAAGAGATTTTCTCACTCATCCCTGTTCCTATATTCACTGCACAGAGCTAAACTTTCCTCTGACCAAAACTTTGTTTCCTGGACTATTACTGGAAAGCAGAAGCATGGAGAATTTGTTCACACTTCTGTTGGAGACAGCAAATTTCTCTTTTTAATCCTGAATATTATTTACAGATTAGAAACTCCAGTATTACACAGTATTATTTTTGCTAGTGAGAGAGAAAAAATGGATGCATTCAGAGCACCTGAAAATGACTCGCTGTTGCCCAGTTCCTCTGCTCCTGCCAGATGGGATCCCTTCCGTCGTCCCTTGGACTCCATCCAGCCCTGGCACTTCAGGCTTCTGGCAGCAGTAATGTTGGCGGTGACCTCCCTGTCGCTTGCTGAGAACCTGGCTGTAATCCTGGTAACTTTTAAGTTCAAGCAATTGAGACAACCTGTCAATTATGTTATAGTCAATTTGTCTGTGGCTGATTTCCTGGTCTCGCTGACTGGTGGCACCATCAGCTTTTTAACCAATCTAAAAGGTTATTTTTATATGGGATACTGGGCTTGTGTACTGGAAGGATTTGCGGTCACATTTTTTGGTAAGCTTGATTTTGTTTGTAGTTGCATGTTCTTTTCCTTCAGCTTCCTTCAATGTATTCTACTAGCTGTCCTGCAGCTTCCCATCACTGACTTTGCACCCCTTTGAAGTCACTGGTTCTTTCCCCAGTTCCATACATGCTGTAGTGGATCTCATGTGTGAGTGAATAACATGTATCACTCTCTCTGTCATATATCAGTGGCTTGTCACATGTATACTGATCATTGACCATGTTTAATATAATGAGAAAAAACTTACTAATAGAATAACAGCATTGTGGGGGTTTTGGTAAAACAATGTCAAGAAAAAAAATCACTATGTGTAACTATTTTCAAGGTCTGTATTTAGGTGTGTGCATATATGGATAAATAAGAGAGAGAGAGAAAGAGTCAGTGGCTGCTCTTAAACTGTGGAAAACATCAGGGCACAGAAACATCTCATGTTAGCTACGCTCCAGTGGTTCTGAGGAACCGTGACACACCTGTAACAGTCACCCCTCGCACCTACATTTTTTTGTGATTCTTTTTCTTGGCTTTGTTTTATTAACTACACAAAAAGTATTAGAAGTACTCTAAAAGGGAAAATTCTTACCACATAGTTCCCTGTGTAAATACACCTCTGCAGAATAAATGGGAAATTAGTTTAAAATGAGACATCTACTTACTTGAGGTAGACATTCACTCCTGCCTCCCTGTTCCTGTTTCTGAAGCGGCATAGTAAAGGCAGCCTTCTAACTCTTGTCACTGCTCTAAATGAAACGCCCTCAGCCTGAAAGGGAGTCCCACAGTTGCTCTCAGCCTGGTTAAGCTACACAGAGGGAATGTCAGTGAGGGACAATGCTACTAAAGCAGTTTGAGGAATGTAAGCCATGTCCCATGGAGAAAGATCAGGCTATTTCAAGATTTTGGTGTCCAACCAGGTGATATGTGCCTAATGAACTGATAATTTGATGTTGTGGGCAGCTGTCTGTAGGTTGGAGTTTTATGACAGTCTTAAATATGACACTTCTTGCAAAGATAGTGTTTTGAAGATCTATCTTAATTTGTTAATTTGGAAGCGACACATAATTTGCAGCTTTTCAGAGTAGAACTGAATGAAGAAAAGAAGTCCTTGTCAGTTAAATGGCCCAATTAGCTGCTTGGTTTTGTAGCCATTATACTGTAGACTGACAAACTAGACAAATTTGAAAATCTTGAGCTCAATAAATATTAGAATAATGCACATGAATTGCACATCTTTTCACAACTTGGGTTGATCGAAAAGGTGCCTGATGTGGTGGGTGATCAAAGACTGGAACAGGTTGCCCAGAGTGGTTGTGGAGTCTCTGTCTGTGGAGATATTCAAAACCCAACTGGACTTGGTCCTGGACAACCTGCTGTATGGACCGTGCTTGAGTGTGTGGGGGATGTTGAACTAGACGACCTCCAGAGATGCCTTTCAACCCAAACAATTCTGTGATTCTCTGATGTGGGATGGTGTTTGCTTTTCAGTGAATCTACCCAATTTTTGATGCTGACTGTGTTTTCTTACTATAGGCATTGTTGCTCTCTGGTCTCTTGCTCTGTTGGCTTTTGAGCGGTACATTGTGATCTGCCGCCCATTGGGAAATATGCGCTTGAGGGGGAAGCATGCAGCCCTAGGTATTGCCTTTGTGTGGACCTTTTCCTTCATTTGGACCATTCCACCAACAATGGGTTGGAGCAGTTACACCACCAGTAAAATTGGAACTACTTGTGAGCCTAACTGGTAAGGCCACTCTTGCAGAGTATGGTAAACAAATGAAACGTGCAGCTCAGGATGTCTCAGGGGCAGGAATTTAAAGGAAAGGTTTAAAGATGATGTACATCTCTGCAAAAATGGTTGTAAAGAAAGTGGTAACAAAACTGAGCAAACTTTACCAACAACAGATTTTAAAAAAAAAAAATTCTAAAGGGAGTAGCTTCCATCTCTAATGAAAAAAACTGTCCTATACCTTGTGCTTTTTGTCAGGATTCAAAAAGGACAAAGAGACAAATTTTTCAGAAGACTGGACAAAGCCCTGAGCTACCTGATCTGACCCCATAGCTGACTCCACTTTGAGCAGCAGGTTGGATTAGATGTCCCTTCCCACCTGAACTGTCCCACTCTGCCTGTGATCCTATGGTCATAAGATCCTGTCCTAGCCCATGGCCAGGGACATGGCCCAGGGCTCCATGTGGTGATATGACTAAAGTTGTAAAGGGGCGCTTTGAATAAAAGCAGTTGACAAAAATACTAGTGACAGCTTTGAAGAGCAAAATCAATGCTTAAAGAAAATAATAAGAACACATATTAGTAACACATACACAATGTATTTTGTGTTTTATATAGGTACTCAGGAGCTTATACCGACCATACGTACATCATTGCATTCTTCATCACCTGTTTTATAGTCCCTTTATCGGTGATTTTGGTATCTTATGGAAATCTGATGTGGAAGCTAAGAAAGGTAAGAA
Organism: Calonectris borealis; assembly: GCF_964195595.1. NCBI lineage: Eukaryota > Metazoa > Chordata > Aves > Procellariiformes > Procellariidae > Calonectris > Calonectris borealis. The sequence continues at coordinate 44,576,740 of NC_134318.1, forward strand.
GAAGCACTTATAAGTAAATTTTTTAAATGTCTATGTATGCAAACATTTGGAATTTTTGTGTTTGATTTTCTATAAAAATCAGACATAAGCAGATCAAATTTCCAGGCAGCAAATGCACTCAGTTATCATCCCTTGTTATATAATTATCCTTCCACACAGAAATTCATGCTATGGTTAGAAATGATTTTTCAAAGTGTGCAGTTTGCATCACTTATCAGTATATCTCATTAGCCAAACATCATACAAATGAAAGAATGTCTGCCTCATAAATAAAGAAACTGAATGACCCAGTATTGGTTTATTTACAGCTGTACTTCAATTCAGTGACATTTCTTAAGACTCAAACCAGGTAAAGCAGAATTTAGCTTAGAATTTTAAGAGTGCTGGCTAATACTCTATAACGCTAACATGCAGAATAAGATGTAAATTTGTAAATAATGTAATGCTGTTTAGTAAATAAAATACTAGATTGTTCAGGAAAATTTAAAAGACTTGATAAATGCTTTTGAATTTTATTTAGTGATTATGTTGACCTGATCCAAAAGAGAATCTGCAAAAAGTGAAAAAGACGACGACAATGGAATAGGAAAATTCTTACTTGGACAAGATTTTGGGACAATAATTTGGGACAATATTGTTATTTCTGTTTACTGCAAAGCTGCCTTGTCTTATTGCTTCAGTAATAAATTCAGTAAATTCTTCAATTTACTGATGTTTTTAAAGTATTTGGGCTAGTAAAATGCTTGTATTTATTCTGAGTGTCATTCTCACGAAATAAAACAAAGAAGGGAAATGCAAATAATATTTTATTTTCTCATTAGAAAATACAGATTGGAACATGCATACTTCAGGTGACGTCATGATTCTTCTAAACAGATTTTTCTCGATTTCCTCCAGGATGCATTTAGGGGAGAGAAGGTTAAATGGCTGGGAGAGGTTTATTTCAGTATTAAACACAAGAAGTTTCCCAAGCTGAATGTGAACTGCAGCACAGGTGCATTGCTGCTCACGGTGCTCACGGCGAGGTAGCACAGTGTCTGTTGGTGCGAGAGTGGGGGACGGGAATTACAAGATATGGAGATGCTTGAAGAAAATCATTGTTGATGACTCAGACTCTCCTAAGATAACTTGTAAAACTATGATTCTGTTATTCTGAATATCCAGAACTTTTATTAGTATTTTCTTTTTCCCTGTCCTAACCTACCTGCAGAGGAAAAGGAATCAAGAGAGAGAGCGCGGGGCCAGACCTCCGCGCTGCTGATGCAGCCCTCTCACTCTGGTCGGGAGGGCGACGTGCTCTTTAGGGAAGGAGTGCTGCCTCTTGGCTTGGGAGGGGGAGGACAGCCACCCCAGACCAGCCACCTCGCGGGGGTCCTGCTCCTCCCTGGTGGGGACATGCGCAGCGGGTGGCAGGTGTCCCTCCCCGCAGACTGGCCGTCACGGCACGGGCCCTGCCGTGCAGGGATGGGCAAGGGCCACCTCCTCTCCCCCTCGGAGGGAGAGCCCATGGGTGGGCTGGTGGCCCGGCGTGAAAGGGAGGGATGTTAACCCAACAGAGGGGATGTGAAGGCAACGAGACCACTTGCCAAGCATCCAGCACTGTGATGGGTCTGCCAGAGCAGTGGCTAATGTGCTACTCAGACGCTTCGGGAGGTGCACAAAAAGGGCCACTTCCTTCCCTTGCAGCCACTTAAGAGGCTGCAAGTTAAAAACAAAGCTGGTGAGAAGAGGAACAAGGGAGGCAATGAGGGAAAATGTCACCGTCAGTCATAGCAGAAGCCAGTGAATGGTCCATCTTGCCATTTGGGTCAGGTCAGGATGTCTTCTGGAAGACTGATCTGTGCCATGCAGCGGGTCCCAGTGTTGGCCTGGAGCCACTGTGGTGTGATCTTGCTAGGCTGTCTTTCTCAATCCTCTCTCCGTTAACCAGAAAGAATAGCAGTAATGTTAAAAAAAAAATCACACTTCTCAGTAAGTTGTGTGTTCCGGACTCCCCTTGCAGGTCGGTGACCTGGCAGAGCACACAGCTGGGAAACGCTGGGGCGGCCTCAAGGCGCTTCATCACAGATGGTTTAGCCGAGGCTGGCTGGCTTGTGCCAGTCCTTGCCTTTTGCTTTTGTTGGCTTTTACAGAGAGATTTAACTGTCTGACTTGGCCTCTATTACTTTTAACAGCTTAAAACAGTCTGGTGTAGAAAAGCTAACTGGCTGTGATATATTCTGTAAATTTATAATGTATTGCCATAAGGCTATATCTCACAACTAAGCTAATTTTTAAAAATCTGGCTACGGTGAACAGAGAGAGACCCAGGCACCAGAACTGGGGTCTTGATATTCCCAACCAACCCTCTTCCCGGATTTTGATTGCCATGTCCCATGGTTGCCATTGTGCGAACTTTGTCCTGAGTGGCATTGTTTTGTCTTAGTAAAGTCTGCTAATCCTGCAGTCCCTGTGACCCTAGCTTTACAATGCCAATAGTAGCTTTCACTACAACTGCAAAACTAATGAAAGAAATGAATCTTTAGGAAAAGATCCAATGAACAGTTTACATAAATTATTATGGCAGTATTCCTTGGTTTGTAAGATAAAGCACCAGTACATGGTTCCTTATCAGTTTTGTGTTCTCAGATTTAGAGAGAAAGGAATCCTCTGCCATCCATGAAAAGCCATAGCTGAGAAAAAGGCCAGGCTGGTATGAGACAAGGACGAAATAGTCGAAAGCACAATCCAGGAGATTGTGTTCCTTCCTCAAGGTGACTGCACTTCTGCTGAAAGGGAGGCTGGGCTGCTCTCTATGTAGGTACAGTGTATATGAAAAAATGCTATAGAAATGTCATATATTGGCAGGGAATATCTTAGCTTTGTTCAGCACCTAACACAGCCTTCATTGATGCCTAAGAACTTGTAGGTATTATGACAATTCATTATTACTGTTGTTGTATTTATTGTTTGTTAAAAAATGGCATGAATTACAACTTTCTACAGAGGTAAGGAGACCCCCCCTCCCCAGGAGGTGCTTCTATACCTCTGTAAGTACTAAATATGTAAATTATCTGAGTGCAGTGCAAGGGTTATTAGGGAAAATGTCTCCATTCAGTTCTAACGTTACTAAAAGGCCATATTACACCAAAAATTCTTACTTTATTAGCATGTATTATTGCAAGACCTGGCATCAGGTTTTGTAGAGCCATACAGAGTTATCATTAGTTACTTTCCATGTAAGCTAACATTACGTAACAGTGCCTTGTTTCACTAAGTCATCAGAAACAAAACAAGGATGTTTCCCAGAAAGACATCGTTTGACATCACATAATCTCTGTATCATTTCTATCTAAGCTGCTTGCATGATCAAGGAAGGGAAGAAGGGGAGCATTCCTGCTAAATGCCCCAATCCTACTTTAATTCTGGTGTCATTAGATCATAGACGCTCTTCTGGTGAAGGCCATAATGCACCACAGAGCTTGACAGACTCTCCTGGTCACTGCTGCTTAGTCTGGTCTAAACTTCACCCATGGCAAGGAGGTTGCACAGCCATAGCAGAGTGCTGTCTTTAACACCCATATTGGACACCTAGTTGTCTGCAAAGGCTACATGAAAAAGAAAGTGCTTGAATTCAGGCTCACTACCTGCTTATGACTCACCAAGATGGCCTTCTTTTTCAGTAATTAAGTCACGATCGTGCCTTCAGTTAAACCGTTGCAATTACTATGGGTAGCCATAATGGCAGGGGTGGATTGGGAGTTGGCTGAAAACTTCTCAAAAGGTTAGCCAAAGCTGAATCGTTACACCCTGTGGATGTGGTGGCTAGAGGCTGGCCAGGGCTCAGGTACACCAAGAAGAGGCAGCAGGAGAGGGCTGGGGAGACCAACTTGGTGTGAAGCCTCGAGAGCAGGTTGGGGCTCAGGTGCTGGTGAGGGGACAGGGACAGCTCACCCTCCTTTCCTGCACCACCTCGCCTGGGGTTATTTTCCCTCTGCTGATGCCGACTGCAGCAGCCTGAGCCTGTCTTTCCAAATTTCTGGCAGAGAAAATCTGTGGTCCAAGGCAAGAGCTTTTACTTAAAGCCAGCCCCTGGCAGTGGCCTGAATGAGAACTTGGAAGAAATCCGAAACTGCTGAAACTTGTAAAAAGATCTCACAAGGACAATGCTGTGCTTGGGCCAGCTGGTGCAGAATACGGCTTTGTAGGTGAGATTAAAGTTGGTTGGCTGTAAGGCTGGTTCAAAGGTGTATTTGCTTCTCATATTTGCCTTATTATGGAATTGTGCTTTTCATTATATTTTGCTGTACACGAACCTGTTTGTCAGGACAGCAGCAAATGCATTTCACAAGAAGACCAGAAAAGGGGAAGAGAGGGATACTGCTCCTACTAGTATAGACAAAATGTTCTCTAGTCAGCTTTCCTGCAAGCCAAGAAGTCTAGCTTTATTAGGATTTGTGCAGATCCAGAGCTGCTGTAAGCCAAGGTAGCTCGTTCAAGTTAGTGATATATGGCAAGTTGTATCACCCAAAAATATAGTGCTAATTTCTGTTTTGTATTTTTAGAGGTAACTTATTGTTACCAGATACTGCCAGTCGCTCATTCTGTCAGGGTCATTGTATTCTGTTATTTGGCATTCTAAATAGAGGCCAAATCTTGTCTCTGATTTGACTAAAAATTTGACTAATTAGGATTACTTTTCTCACAAATGGAATTTAAAGGTATTTCTGCACTGCCTGGGGGTGGGCTGCTGCAGCACCCATGAAGTTACCTGAGCTAGATTAACTTTTGTGAGGCTGGACAGCAAACCTGTGCCATCGCTTTACTCCTCATGACTTGGTTGAAGCGAGCTTGGGAGTGTCTCTACAGGCTGCAGTTGTGCCTGACTGCAATTAGATTTCTGCATAGAGATTGCCCTAGTAATTGCTTTTCGCCCTCCTTTGACAATAAAAATATAAGGATACTTAAGCAAAGGAAAATTTGGTAATGACAGTATACAGTAATTAATGTTCCTCAGCAGTAACCTTGATACTCCGTGCTCCAGTAACAGCATCCTTATGTGCTGTCATACTCAAGAAGGGTAAGTCTTTCCTTCTAGCATGGCAGATTATTAGCCTGCTCACTAAATTCACTGGTTGGAGGCCTTGTTGTTTGTTTTCTGGAATCTTTTATCTTTTCTTTAAAGGTGTCAGATACACAAGGCAGACTGGGAACTACCAGGAAACCTGAAAGACAAGTGACTAGAATGGTTGTTGTTATGATCGTTGCCTTTCTAATCTGCTGGATGCCATACGCCGCCTTTTCTATCCTAGTCACTGCATATCCTTCCATTGAGCTGGATCCTCGTCTGGCAGCAATTCCATCTTTCTTTTCCAAAACAGCTACTGTTTATAATCCAATTATTTATGTCTTTATGAACAAACAGGTACTGTATGCTCTCAAAGTGTCTTTAACACTCATATTTTGTTATTTTGTCTTGCTTTATAACGAATCATTTCTACCTACCTACATGTTAGTTAACTAGCATTGCAATATCCAGCATTTAGAACTAAAAAAAAAAATCACTGTATATCTACCTACTGGAAGATAGTGTAAGCCTCTGTGCATTATTAAAATATGAACCTTAATAATTATTAGGTTTACATATTATAAAGGAGAATCAGCCCTTAGTAAACATCAGTTAGTTTTCTGTATGAAAATTCTATTTTCAAGACTGTCCCAGTACATTTTTGTAATTCTTTAGGAATGCAACACCAGTGAGCTGATTTTGAGGTGGGGTAGAAGTTTTCAATAACTTGAATTTGTGTCAGGGGAAATGCCGCATTTGTGGTTGTATGGACAGGGAGGGTAGATGCATTGCATGTGCCTATGGGACGGGGAGCTTTCTCCTCTGCAATGGGGACAGAGGATTGGATGCAGAAAAGAATTGACAAGGGAATGAACCAGAGTGATAGGTGTTCACTGTGGTACAGGCACGATAATAAACTTGGATAGATTTATGCAATGAATGTAGCTACTAAGAGTGGTTGCATCAAGCAGAGTATAAGCATATAAGTGAAAAGAATAAAAATAGTAAAGTGGCTGTTGAATAAGAAGTGATGAATACGTTTATCTATTCAGTCCTGCAGAGAGAGCTATTGCTTGTCTCGCGTCCTATGGACAGTACCCTGACCTCCCAACGCGTGGCAGATGTATGGTGGCCTTACCATGCTCACGGATGTGAACAACATGGAAACAAACCGTCTTTGAATAGCTGGGTATTAGCATATGAAAGCAACTCATGAGCCTGGACAAATGACCGATTCTGTCCGTTAGATGTTAGTAACAAGCAGAAGAGGAAAAATATTTTTTAGAATAAGATTTTCCAGTAGTCTGGGTCTTTTTAGAACGTCATTATTTCTCAGTTTGAGAGTTTCATGGCGGCACAGGTAAATATATTTTATGGGGCTATTTCTTTATATTCCCAACTGACTCATGAGAAAATTTCCAAGAGTTTTAGCTAAGACACAGACTGCTTTATAGAGGTATTTTTAAATTCCTTATGTGTTTTGATTGATCTTTTTTTCAACTTTCTAGTTCAGGAAGTGTCTGATTGAGATGTTCAGCTGCAGCATCATAGAAACTGCAGAGTCCAACATGAACCTGACTTCCGAGAGAGCAATGCTAACCCAGGACAAAAGAGGCAGTGAGATGTCCACCGTGGCAGTACGCAGTGCCATTTCTAAGAGGAAAACCAGAGATGAACACAGAAATCGCCGATCTTTTGCTCAGTTGGCAACTTCAGAAAACAAAATCTGTCCCATGTAAGGTGGGAGATATGATCATTAATGCAGTGCTACAGCATATTTCCTTGTCACCATCACTTAACACAAAAAATGTTGTCAGTGGGGACATTATGTGGACACTGGCTTTTGAGATTCCAGGCTCCTGAGTGCACGTAAGAGTTTCTCGGCTCTGCAGTTGCAGTCAAAACACCCAGCCATAAGGTGAGTCCCTTCCTCCACTGCATTCCTCCTCCCAAGCCACAGCCTGCTTGCTCCTGAAAATAACGTCAGGGGAGCCCGGTGTTGCTCTGCTGGCATGTAACACAGTAAGGATAGGAGAGTTTTACGCTGATGACGGCTCCTTGGTCAGCTGGACAAAAACATGAAGTGGCACATGGCTTCAATATGCTAATGGACAAATAAATAACATATAGCACACAGCTGACTCAATTTCAACCAATGGAGGTTCAGGAAAGAACAGGTCCAAGTGCTTTATTGGTTTGTTTGGGTATTTTTTCTAAAAAAGCAGAGAAAGCCAGAGGCTTCTGCACTTATGTCTGTCCTTGATGAGAACCTCATCTGGGCCACTAAAATCTCCAGTAGCTTGGACAAGCCATCGAGACTCCCAAGCACTATTTTATTAAAAGAAGCCCTATCAAGAGCTGTCCATATCCTCTCTCTGCATTCCCTTTTTGTCAAGAAAGTCTTCTGTGCTCGTAGCAACTTTTGAAGTAAATTAATTTGGACTAGATAATCGTTGTAGGTCCCTTCTAATTGAATTATTCTATTAACTCAACTTTAGAAGAGAAGTTAGTAGGGTATAGGAGAGTACAACTGTGCAGGAATGCTGGAGAAGGGGCCAGTAGCATAGCTTAGAGTTGTGAAGCTGAGCTTTGTGGGACAGAAGTTTTTCCCCGTATATGCCTGCACTGTGCAGAGCTAAGATCTGGCATGTTCTTGAGACCATGTATTTCTGTTTCTTAACAATTACAATTTTCAGAAATCAGTGGTTAGAGAATACAAATATTATGTATGTGCTGGGCCACATTAGGTTGGAGCATGTTGGATGTCTGTATTTCCATTTGCAGATTTTTACATTTCTTACTTCTGAGCTGGGGCATGCCTCTCCAGAAATCGTAAGCAACATCCTAGCCCAGCAGGCAACTTGCAGTAGCCAATGGCACCACACTGCTGTTCTACTCAGAGGAGCAGTTGTGTCTCTGTCCCTTCAGTCCTTAAATTCCTGTTCCTGCCTAAGTCACATCCTCACTGCTTTTAATTGAGCTACTGATCCTGGCATAAATCATTAACTTGTTATTACACCTTTGATATTAGAAGCAAGGAGTGCAACATAAACTGTAAACAGTGAAAAAGAACAGAAATTGCCAGCTTTCCATGGCTGTATTCCATCTCATATATTTAACTCACACAATGACGTGCAGCAATATACTTAGCTTTCGCGGAATGTCACTTACGCGCATGCAAAACCAAACTAGGCCATGAGTGAAATAAAGACAGACTTTTGTTTCAAACTGCGTTTGGTGATCATCGTATGAAATGTTGATAAGACCTGGCATATCAGATTTTGAATCCTATATAAGGTCTATACTTAATTGAATGCATTTTAGAAGAAAAGGCAACGGCTGACTATATTTAAGTGCTTTAGTACGGAAAATCATTCTTTCTAGGCAAGACGTTAATACAGTGCCAGTCGAAACATGTTGCTCCATAGTGGTATAGAGAAGCTACACCAGCTACATACTTGTACAGGCCTTAGCAATATAAATGTGATATGGAAAGAATCATCCAGTGTTCAGTTTTACTTCAAAAAATTACAATTTCTTTACATAGAATAAAGACATTTTGTTTCTACCAGATTTTTCTTCTTTTTTTCATTTTGTTAAGTTACAGTTTGAAAAACTATATTGCCCTGAAAAGGAATGACAGGCTACCTGAGATATCTGTGGTCAAACCTAGTCCCAGAGCAGTACCTTGCTGCGTTGGAAGTCAAGAACCATTCCTGCAGCAGATGGGGATGTTGATGGATCAGGGAAAGGTAACACAGTACAAAATGTTTTTGGACATTAGGAGAAATTTCTTTACTGAAAGAGTGGTCAGGCCTTGGAATAGGCTGCCCAGGGAAGTGGTGGAGTCACCGACCCTGGAGGTATTTAAAAGACGTGTGGATGTGGCGCTTAGGGACATGGTTTAGTGGGCATGGTGTGTTGGGTTGACGGTTGGACTCGATGATCTTAGAGGTCTTTTCCAACCTTAATGATTCTATGATTCTATGATTCTATGCATCCTCAAACCTTGGTATCTTGCAAAGGCTGACTTCTTTACAATTCCCATGCTCAAGAGGAGACAAAAGCTGCAGCTCCCCGCCAGGGGTGGAGAGAGGCATGGGCAGCGAGGCCCTGCAGCGAGGCCCTGCAGCCACTCTGGCCTTGGCATAGGCTGCTTGGCCACCTGTTTCTGCTTGCGGTTCCCTTGCGGCATTCACGCCGATGGATGTACAGAATAGTTCAGCCCCCGTATTTCTGCACAGCCCTGGCTTTCTGATGCATTTTGCTTTAGCTCTGTGAAGGCAGTCTAAACACTGAAGCAGCAATGACAGTAACGTGGGAGAAAGCATGAGCTTTTCACTCCTCCTCCTTCTCGCCAGTCTTCTCGTGGGGATGTGTTTGGGGGGTCCCACCATCTGCAACCCTTACTTCTGAAGGCAAAGGGGAGCTTGGCAGGGGGGGGAAGGGTAGCCTGTTACAGGCAATAGTCTATCTGACATCCAAGACAAACGTTAAAAAAGGTAACTATGCATACCTGCTTTAGGTAACTGCTGATGGTTTTTTTTCATCAAATACGTAAGAATTATTCAGTAAGATCTTTCTAAGTGCATAGGTAAAACGTGATCCCTTCAACAATTTATTTCAGCTGTCCCTTATTTCCCTTAACACTCCAAGTAGTCAGTTTCTTTGGCCCTGCTCTTTTTCCCCTTCACCCAACTTCCCATTGTTCTCATAGGACATCTATGAATGCAAAGGACCCCACCATGCTCTTTGTTTGCATCTTATAAAAGCATGAGACAGCTCCTCGGACCTTTTCTACAACGTGTGTCCTTTGCAGAGAAGAGGAGGAGTTAGGAAGCAATGGTGGTTGAGCATGAAGCACACATGAAGTGCTGGCTAGCTCCTGCAGCTGGAGACCAAGCATGATGACTGCAAGGCTGGAAGGCAGGACTGACATGAAGTTGAGCTACTGGAGTTAATCACTGCAGTGAATGAGCAAATATGGGGAGGGCAGTATGGGTACCTATACCATTGCTCCAGAAGAGATATCTGCATCATGGTGAGTTGTCCTTGCCCAGTGATAGCTGCTGCCATGCCAGACACCACAAGGCATGGACGTGGTCTCCAGTAAGGGGCAAGGTCAGGAAGAAGGCACTGCTCAACAAGTAATACCTGGGAGCATCCAGGGGCTCCCTTTCTTTAGGCAGTCTGGTTAACTCTACCATCCTACCTTTAATGGTGCAAGCCAGTGGGTGCTGTCTGAATCTCATGTTGTTGGAATACCTTTCAACATTTCCCACAAAGGGTAGCCATGACGATGCCACCCAGACCTCACCACCCTTTGTCCTGGAGGATAGCTGTGTAGCTATTTGACAATTCCCTTTGTTAGAGAAATTTAGTTGCAAGACATAGCGAAGTCATCTGTAACATTTTAAAAACCTTATTTTTAATAAGCAATTTTTATTGGTCTTCCTCTTAACTCATCCTGGACTCAAAATTAATCTGAATCTTATCCTTTTTATATTTTCTGAGTAGAAGGATTGTTCAGATTCAAATACCCTGATTTCATTTTAGAATGGTAAAATCCAAAGAGGGGAGTTACTCTATAAATAACATCATGAGCTGCACATGTGAGAATTCATTGCAAGACATCTCGCAAAATTTCATGAGGTGATTGTCTTTTACAGTACAATTTTGGTCTCAGTGGGCTTGAACTTTTGCAGTGCTCAATCTTAAACCCAAACTATGAACCTCATTCTGACAGCCACATCCTTTCATGATTCCTATTCTTTACCATTAATCCTGTGGGATCTAGAGCAGAAAAGTGAATAGATATATACGCCTCTTTTAAATGTTTTGCAAATATTGTGAGATAGGAAAGGTAAGGTATTCAATTATTATTTGTATGCACATTTTTGTGCTTATTAGTCTGTTAAAACAGTGTGGTATGATTTGAAAGCAAAAATTCTTGCATTTAAGACTCAGATTTTCTCTTCAAGGATATGTTGACCTAGGTTAATCACATGTTAATGGTATTAGATGTATTAAATCATGAAGAATTGGCAGAAGTGTTAGTATTTAATTAAAAGCAACAGAATTATTTTATCTCCTGAGAAGGTGAGGATATGTAGAGTATAGCTCTGTAGTACAAAATAGAGCATCAAAACTTAAGTAACGGCAAAGAAAAACACAATGTAAAAATGCATGGAAAACCTTAGAAAATAGCAAGTTAAAATGAGATTCACCATCTGATAACTGGCTATATCATTCTCAATACAAGTCACTCATGATGAAGTGGTACTGGTGAGCCTTTTAGACTATTTCACCACAGAAAACTTGATTTGCATCTATAAATTAATTGAGGACACCAGTTTGTAAAGATAGTGAAAGACAGTGTCTCCAGCTAACAAAAATGGAAACACACCCACTTAATACACTAATAGCCAGTGCGAGGTTAGCCATAGGTCACATTACCATTGTGTGTGGCGAGGTGGATAGGCTGACATCAGGCTTTGAATTACTGCACTCAAAACATTGTAAGGAAGGGTATTCATAGAGGAGCTTTAGGGCAGTGCTCACATTTCAGCCACAGAGCAGACAAATAAGCTTGGCTTTTTTATGAGGAAAAGGGAGAACTACAGCAATCGGAACAAAAAGGAATCCTCAGAATGAGAGAACAGATAGGAATACACTGAAAAGTCTCGACATTAAGCCCTGCTTCCTTTTGCCTAGTTATAAGCAAGTGCTAGAAAGAGAAGGCAAGATTTTTCCCCAAGATAGGTACAGGGGTCCACACTGCTTATCCACCTGCAGCGCTCCTGCGACAGCCACCTGAATACCTTCATAGTCAGAAGTTCTAACACGATTTTTTTTCTGTGCAAAAACAATTGTCATATACATTTTTTTCATGGGAAACAGTTTTGAGATAATTTTCAGGGACTGACTTCTAGAAAAAGATTTTTTAAAAATTTGTTTAGAAACTGCAGCATTTTCTGAACTTTTTGGTTATTAAAGTTGGAAGATAATAAGAAAACATGGAACATCCTCCCTGCCCTATTTTCCTATACATTATTAGAGGCTTCACATTGTTGCTGTTCTCTGGATGACATAAAATGCTGGCAGTATTCTTTTCATAGAGAAGTCTTTGTCAAGGTGTTAGTTTTTAAAATGAAAGGAAATTTTAACCACTTTCTTACTGTTTGCACTCAATTGTTCTGCTGTTATTCAGATCATTAATTAAAGGTGTGACAGCAGTATTTAGACATACAGAAGATAAAAAGTGTTTACAGACTTCATAGTCAACTCAAATTTAGAGAAGCATTGTACAGATCCAAAATGGCACCGAAGAAGACGATAGATAATTATGAAAAAGCAAATTGAATATGTGTAAAGATGGTAACACTTGCACTCAGTGACAGGAGTTACAACAAATGAGGAGTAGTTAGGACAGAATTATGGAGGCTCTTGTTCGTCAAGACAAGAAACTTCTACATGCACTGCAATAACTATTGTGGACATCAGAGAGACATGGCTACAATAAAATAGAGGATATGGTTACATGAGATAAGGCAACATAGTACTAGTGGGCAGAGGAAAAAACGAGATTAGAAATAGTAATAATAATTTCAGACATGGCCAGGATATTCATGCCAAAGTGGAACAAAGATGGTTCTCCAGGTCAGAGGAGACAGTTTTGTCATTGATGATAACAGGATTGTGGGAGGAAGAAAGAGTAGCAGCTGTGCAAGAGATGATCAGACACACAACTTTGAAAATAATTGTGAAACATTCAGAAAACAGAGGCTGGCTAAAACACAGGACTAGGAAATATGGAGACACATTAGAAAGAAAAAGCTAGATTTTCATGCTGTTAGTAAGGGTAGCAGAGGAATCCACAAGAGTGGAGGCGATTGCTTAGGTTATGCAGGAAAAAGTGGATTGAACGTAGAGGATGGTGAGATAAGGAGAAAGTCTCATGCCCTGAGTGACTGGTCAAGGAGTTATATCATAAGGAAAACAATGTTTAGTACTGTGAGATGCGGTGCAGAGTGTTAGGATGGAGGATGTAATCAGTACCACAAAAACAAGTGGGAAACGTAATCTGGAGAGCTAGGTTTATAGATGTTAACAGACATTTGTTGAGAAGTAATTTATCAGGGTGAAACACATGAAAGCCTGAGAGAGGGGAGTGTCATCTGAGCCATAGAAGGAGAACATGGTAGATGAGGTGCCGCTGGCTTTCAAGAGTGTGGAAGACACCAGGTGATGGCTGGGATGGTGCAGTGCACCCAGCAGGTTTCTGGAGAGAACTGTATTTGCATTGCCAAGGGAAGTAAGCAGAGAAGCTGGAGAAATTGAGGAGGTAAAGAAAGCATATGAAAGAAATAGGGATAAGCAAGCATTCTTGGCTGTTAGGAGCAGTGGGATTAGCATGAAGGTATCAGTAGTTTATTTTCAACAGAGAAGTTCATAATTTAATTAAATATACCGAAAAACACCTGAGCAAGATCCAAGTGACACACAAGGGTTCATCATCTAAACCTGTATTCCTAGTGTGAAGCTCTATCTTGAGAGTTTATGGAGAAACTGTTCATGTCTAATGCCACATGTACCTCATGGCCTAACTACCACTGTTAAGATTTGAATTGTACTCCTTTCACACTAGCCCCTCTAGCACACTTTAATAAATTACATTTATGGTTGTCTTATATCATTTTGTCACCCTGTTAGACAAACACTCTGACATGCAGCAAGACATAAAAATGTAGGCTGCAACAGGGTGATATGAAAATTAGTGGTTCTGGACAAATAGGAATTAATATTAGAGTCTAATCAGTCTTCATTTCATTTGGAAAAGGAATTAATTAGTCTTAATAGGACCACAGAGGCATCACAAATGTTTTCTTTCCATCAAGCAAAGCCTGCATTGAACAACAATTAATCAATCATTCTCATAAAACACAGGGTGTCAGCAGTATTTCTCACTGTCCATAACTGTTATTTTTTCCCAAGTATTTTCTGTTAAGGGCCAGATATTTTTGTTTTATTAATATGAGTGCTCCCATAACTGTGGGAAAAGCCATTTTCTTGAACAAGGCATTGGTTCTTACCTTCTGCACATACAAACAAATGGTTTTTTGTAAATGTTTACCAATTCTCCAGCATTAACATTCCATCTCTAGTGAGATGCTGTCTTTATGAGAGGTTCCTATCTTTGATACAAACAAGGAATAATAGAATCAGTGGGAGTTTTCATGTTAAAATATCTTCAGCAATGCTTTTCAGGAGGATACCTTTTTTCCTGCCTGTCAGTCAGAGAGTACTTTTTAAAACATGTGAGCATCTTGACGTGTTGGTGGTAGTCCAACCAAACAATATTAGCCCTGACACAAAGTGTTACATAGTTCCCAGAAGTTGATTGTTAAGTCTTTCAATGTAACACAAAAAAAAAATTTTAGAATTACAAGCAAAAAAAGGGGCGGGGGGGCAGGCTGTTTTTTGTAAGAGAGTTGCAGTTAGTGACTGAAGAGACACCTCTTGCATTATGTGGTAACAGCATGGCATGAACATTTTACCATACAGAAAGTAAGTTATGCAATGGATGGTGTTAAAGATCTTAAGATTTCATGACTAAAAGGTATGAATGCTGCCAAAGTCAATGTGCTCACACTTGGTTGTGGACTAACAGCCTCCTGTGTCCTTGAATTTTTGTTTTGCTGCCAAGCGTATGCCTAGAAATCACATCCCTTTTCTAAAAAATGTTACAGCATTATCTATGGTTTGCAAAATTAGCAACGTAACACTACACCATTCTTCTGCTTTGTGATCATTTATTACATTTTAATGATGCAACCTAGACAAAATAACTGCCCTTCCTATAAATCTTCCATGACATTGGGAGAGAATTACTTTGTGTTTTTCCTTAAAAATGTCAGCAATAATCCATCAATTTACTTGTTTATAATGGAAAAAGCTTTTTTTTTTTTTTGGAATATAAATTATGGTTGCCATAAGAGCTACTGTTGTGTTATGAGCTCATGCTGGTTCCTTTGGGATAACAGCAAGAAAGGCACTGATACTCAAGGCTAGCTAAATGGTTTACTGAGTAAAAAATGGAAATTTTGGAAAAGGTAGTAGCAATCTTAGGACCTTTCTGATGCTGGGTTTCAGCATGGAACGAGTCCCTCCTTGTAGAGATCATGGCATGCTGCCCCGATCCCATCTGTGGTGAGGTCTTCTGACCTTGTTGTTCTTCACATCTTTATGGTATTGTTCCAAGTGAACAAAGTTATCTATCT
This sequence comes from Calonectris borealis, assembly GCF_964195595.1. Lineage (NCBI taxonomy): Eukaryota > Metazoa > Chordata > Aves > Procellariiformes > Procellariidae > Calonectris > Calonectris borealis. The sequence goes on from NC_134318.1 coordinate 44,592,067, forward strand.
TCTATCTGTACAATGCCGAACTTTCTAGTTGGCACATCAAGGTTCTCTGAGAGCATTACACTCTTACACATCTCCATAAGAATGAGCTCTTCAAAGCAGCACATACAGGCAGCATTGTTAAGGGCAGTGTATACTAACGTCACAGCATGTGCTCAGGTTATATAGCAGGTCACTCACGCTAACATACGGGTCTCTTCAGCCAAGGCCTATGGTTAAATTCTGCCTAGATTCTGCTTGAAATCACTATCTCTAGCTACAATGTCTCCTGCAGTCACCCACCACAGCTGCTCTGCATTTATAGTTGTGCCAGCACTCTCTTGTGGAAAAAAAAAAAAATCTGTTCTCAAGGCTGTATGTTATTGAGAAATAAAACCAAGTTCCTGGCTGAATTTTGGCATGGGGAAAAAAAAAAAAAGATTTCAAAATGGCTTTCAAAATCAATTATTTCAGTAAAAGATAAAATGCTGAGGTTTAAAAAACAGACTATCCAGGCTATTTCCCACAGCCTCAAATCTAGAGGAAGAGTACATTTTAAAATGTCATAAGATCAACTCACCTCACCACCCACTAGCAGGGAAGAAGGGGAGAGTTTAGCCACTGAATGATGTGTTGGTGCACTTCAAAAAGTTTTCATGTTCTTGCTCTGGCAACAGACCACACAGCTTCTCTAAGGATCTGCTACTGCTTTTTGAAGATACAAATATCTTAATATGCAGATTTTGTTTCTCCTAAAATCACGTGTAACTGCAGAGCACTGCTAGAGGAATACTACCTGCTCAAAGTGAAAGGGCATGGAGAACGGCAGAGATTCTTATTAAGGACCAGCTCTACCAAAAGTTCATCATAAGCAGAATCATTCCAGCGTAGCTCTGAAGTAGGGGAGATGAAGACTAACCTCTAATTCATCCATTTGCATGTCATGGTAATCAGGTTGCTCCTTTTGCAAATATTTTTACCTTGTTTTTTGGTAAAAATGCAGTTAATCACATACCAGAGTTTCCAGTTTTGAGTAATGAGATCTTGTCCTTGCCCACACTGAGTCTCTATTGCCAAGGGCTCTGAAAGCAAAAAGGCAACTAACAATCAAACCAAGGTTGATAAACACATTTCTCTGTGTTTCTGGCTTTAGCTGCAATATTAATTCCTGCTTTTTCTTTGTTTCCTGCTTTCTCTTCCATTCACTTCTTCTCCAGGCTCAGACCAAAACCCCCAAAATAAAACACTTCTGATGTTCTCCTTCAGCTTGTTCTTACCTGCAGATCTGTGACCTCACTCAGAGGAGACATTTCTCACAACAAACACACTTATAAAAGAAGGAGGGGTTTGATGGAATCCTTCAGTGAGATGAGGTGACTTGTCCAAGTCTCAGTAGGTCCAGCACTCACATATGCTTTGAGTCTCCATGATATTCCTCTACCATTATTCCAACCTGAATGTTCCCACAGACGTATGCAGGGCAGACAAATTTGTTCACAGTCTAGCTAGAGGAATAAAATACATATTCATTGGCTAAAACCTCTTCTGTTTAATTTTGACCTCAGTGAAAATGATTATCCAAGAAAACAGAGTCATGAACATTAACAATAATTCTCATCTCAATTATTGAGAAATATAATTTGTAAATGATTAGTTAAGAGAAGATTCTTAGAAAATTTATGATAATGTTTTTTATTGTAATACTTCGTATTATAAATTGTACTATTCTTTCTCTTTATTACATTTATATTGAAGCCTCTTTCCTTTTCTTTGTCACAAAGAGTTAAAATCTGTAAGAGAATTTAAGAGCCTTTCAGTAATTTGGCACATCAGTTTTAGCTCAGCTATTATCTAGCTGCATCAAGATATTAATGTAGTCATCTCTCTTTAGTCTCAATGAATTGCTATAAAAATGTCAAACAATTAGATTATATTGGCCAACATAGCCCTGTTTGATTGAGTACAGATGTAGGCCATGTCCCTTGAATCATACTGATGAAGAAGCAGAAAGGCTTGTAGAACTCCAGTGCAAATTTATTTCAATATATGTACCATTTAGGTTTCTAATGTCAGTACTTGCAATACTAATAACCAAAAAATGCTAAATAGGTATTTTCAGATGGAATAAAAGTCAATGTCATTCAGGACAAATACTAATGAACTCTGTTGAAGGAGAAAAAACCCCTATAAAAATAGCACAGAAGCTAGTATGCTGGTACAAACATAGACACTGCTCCATTGCACAGATGTGACTATACCAAAGGAGCAAAATGAACATCTCTCTCACTTACGGGAATAGTACTGCTTAAATTCTGTCTCTGCCTGGACCAGAAAATATAACACATACTTTTGTGTCAGGAAAACAAGCAGCATATAAATACTTGATAGAGATACCTGGTTACAAATGTCTCAGTGTTGGCTGCTATGCCATTTTGGAAGTCAGCATGACTATGGACATCCCTTTTTCTGCATGTACAATGTGTGCACCTAGTTGCATGTGCAGCCCTGTCATGGAGTGCACAGGAAGGTACAAGTCCTTACAGATGAAATAGCTCTCAACCATCTGGTGTCCACACAGACCACATGTAATTAAAAGCTAAAGCTATGCTGTTGTAATTTAAAAGCTGAAAACAGTTTCTGTTCCATACATGATAAAAATTCAGAACATGGTTAAGTTGTTCACATTTTGCTAGAACAGACACATAATTGGCAAAGCATACTGACAGTGTATCTCCATGGTGTGGTCTTCCTCAGCTGAAGAAGTCCATTCCCACTCTACCCCAGCAAATCTTTATCTATGTGCATCTGAGCTAGTATTTGGTCTTAAGCAGCAGTGCAGGAGAAAGCATGCACCTGTGATGTTAAGTTATGAGATTGCAGGATAATCATCATAAACACAAAGGCCCAGTGAGGATCAGGTGAACAATGACAAGGAAGGAACTCTAGTAACCTGACAGTGTAAGGAGTCAACCAAGTTGCTACTCTTAGGGCTATCAAATGAGGACGATAAGCCTGTTGCCCCCGGGATGAAACTCACTGAGATGGGTCAAGGAAAGAAACTCCCTTCCTGTTTGCCTTGCAGACTGAAGGGGGTCATTGCCTACAGCAGAATGTAGGCTGCAGGGGAAAAACAGTTTTGGAGTTTAAAAATCTAGTATGAGATGTTTTGTGGTGTTTATGGGAATTGATGAGACTTACAGGATGTTTAGAGGAGACCAAAGATGGGGAAAAAGGAGGGCTAAAGATGTATCAGGTGCAGGAAAATAGAGGGCAAAGGGTCTGACTGCTAGTCAGTATGTTGCCTGACAGAGACCTGCACTTGATCAGCACAATCTATTCTATCTTCTCATTATATTCTGCTTCTAACTATATTCTGTGTAGGTGTGCTCTCCGTTCTGAGTGGGTGTGTGTGAACATGAGTAAACTTCCATTTGCTAAGATAAGCTAGTGAGTAGCCAGTGAGTAGGATAAGAAGTCTGAGTACCTGCAACTGCAGTAGGGCCGTGAACATCCAAGGCTTGTATGTTTGGGTGCTGGCAACTGGGGAGATTACGTACTGCATAGGCTGAGAAAGAGTAACTGAGCCTTGATCTGACTCACATTTCTGGGTTCCAGGGAGAAGCTCACCAACAGAGATCAGGCAAGAATGTGTAATGGAATACAATAGCAAGACTCAAAATTACTTAGCTAAAGTAAAATGACAGGAGAAAACATTTCCATTTACTTTTGCAAGACATAAAAGTAGTGGCTGCTGTATATGACAATGAGAGTGCCAGTTTACATTTCTTAGATGCAACCGATGATGCTCTAGCAAGGGCATTAATGCAGGTAGGAAAAACTGATCTGCTTGCTTTCTTGAAAAATCATTCCATGGCACTCTACCTCAGGTAGTGATGAAGGCTGTCCAGGGCTGGGAATTTGGGAAGTATTACTGTGCTGGACATGGATAACTGTCTGCGTGGAAAAGACTGCACTGTTCTTTTCAAACCCTTTCTGAACTGAGTCATTGCATTTTTTTTATGTGGATATCACTGATTTGGTAGGTGAGAGCTCCTACAAGAGGCAAGACATTTTGTTCTAGCCTTTTATTAATTATTAGTCAATGATGAAGCAGTATGTTTAGACATTTCTTATGATCTCTAAGTGACATCAGGGTCCTGATTCAGTGACCATGTACTGGAATAGTTTTTCCTCTATTAAATACTATGCCAGTATCATGCTTATTGCTATGTGCACTTTAGCTGCTACCTCACAATCAGGATTAATCAAATGATTACAGATAGCCATCTACATACCTCAGCTGCAGCATACTTCATACTCATTTATCTTATATTCTGTAAGCTACTTCAAGAGTAGTAAGTCCAGATAAATTTGAGGACATGACAGAACTGCAAATATTTTTAGAAAACCATTCTTTTCTTCCAACAGAAACTCTCAGTTAATTTTCTGACAGTGTATTGACAGGTAATTAATAAGTACCTGTCACATCAGTAGAAGAACTGACTGTTCTGGTTGCTCCAAGAATTCTGAGAACTTCAGCAGACAAGCTCATTAATACTAGAACTGCTCTGAGCAGACTAAATGTTTTCATCACAAACTTTCCCCCCCATTCCTCTTCTCTTCCAGGATATTGCAGATTACAGCTCTACCACTAATTCCATTGTCACTGTTCTCTCATCAAGTTTGCTTTGTACTTACGAGCTTGTTCTCCATGCTATCCATAGCAGTTTTCCAAATGATTTCCCGTACTGATTGATTGTGACCATGCCTTCATTGTGCTAATCAAAACAAATTGTGAGCAGTGATCCGTCTCTTAAAATCTTGGCATTAAACAGAAAAAGAAGACAGAGAATAGCAGTGCGGACACTGTCACTGTGATGTGATTCATAAGTATGATCCAGTACCCAGTACCCAGTCAGATAATAAAAACTCATAATACATAATATTTTCATAAGAAAGTCAGTACAGCTTATGATTGTCCAGGAAAATTACTTGCTGCACTTTTGAAAAACCCAATTTGGGTTTTTTTTGCTGCAACTCCTCCTGCAGTGTAGCTACTATTGACTTCTTTCACCATTGACATACTTGTGCAAAATTAAGAAAAAAAAAAAAAACAAAATGAAAAGAATTTTAGACAGTAATGGACCCAATTCAGTTTACTTCAGTGTTCTTATCTGTAGCTTATCTCAGTGTACCTGTAGCATGGAAAAGTTGTGATGTCAACTCTTGAATTACTGAATTGTTGAATATGGGTACAGTAGGCCCATAAAAATGGAAGACTGAACCATCCATTCTGGTAAGAAACTTGTCTTGTGACAGTAAGTTTACTTCTTTTAAAAAAAATAAGTCATCGAAAAGGCTGAATGTTATAAAAAATATTTTCAGGTGTATGTTCAGAAAATAAACACATATTCCTAATTAGTGCAACCCTGTTGGAGATTTCTGGAAAAGTTGTTCATCTTTGTGGACATCTAGTTTCTCCTAACAATTTCAAATGGTAAATGTCAAGTATGAGACCATCAAGAAAAGTGATAGGTCACGAACATGCAGTTATAGGAAAGAACGTAGTACTAGAGCTCAGTACTGATCTCGCTTTCAGTTTCATCTTGCCAGTTTTCATCCTCTTCTGCCATCATGTGTCAGGCTGAAGCATTATATGAAATAAAGGAAAAATAAATCACAGTAGTAATTCAGTGATAAAGAAATATCTCCCTAAATATTTCCCATAGTAATGGATACTGCCACCAAACTGAAAAGCTAAGTGAAAAGAGGGGGATGTTACGTTTGAAAATTTTCAGAAAGCTAGTCAAATGTATGTAATTTCTATTAATGACATCTTCATTTGCTGATGGTGACACAAAACACTAAGGCTTAAGTGATTAACACTATGATTAGTGAAGATTATCTCCCTTTTCATTTCTTGTATCTTCTTAGCCTCGATATAGGCCTTTACTTCTGAAAGGGGTCTTTATTTTGTTGGCTTCAATTGTATTGAAATCAACATTGTCGTAGTATATGTATACTCTCTTGCCAGGGGAAGAATACATTCCATAGTAGATGTACTACTGTGATTACAATGTTTATTTTAATATCTTTAAAAATATACATCTATATAATAATAGATAGCAAGATTCAGATTTCAGGGAATATTATAATTGATACTTTACATACCAGCAATGTTGTTAACATATCATACTGCATTTTTGTAAAAATGGGATTAAGTGATCTAAAATTATTCCTTGTACCATAAGTCTTAGGCAACCCTCTGGAAAGCTGCAATTTATTAAAATTGTTTCCTCTCTTCTTATACTTAAATGAAGACTTTTGTGACTACTGCTTTTGAAAATGATACCTGCTAGGTTAATGAAAGACCACCCATGTTCTGCTCTCACTGGCAGAGAAATACTCTATCTACTCATTACTTGAGTAATGACTCGGGTCTTCCACAGACTGGTAAATATTCCAGGGCACATAAACATGCCTTCAGTTTTAACTTGACCACATTCTTAAAATCCATGCTAGTAACTGTCTGTTATTGTAGCCACATAAAGACTTGCAGTTGGAGGCATGAATTAATACCTGAGAGGTACTTTAAAAAGCTCTTCCTTGTGGTTTTACAGCCACTGAATTGGTCTTTCATCCACAATATATAGAGGAAGGGATTTGTATTCACAAAGGATGGTCGGCTCCCCTCTGACATCCTACTTCTGGATAGCTTTCAGGTCAGACAGAGTGCCAAAGCAGGGGTCAGAAGGCTTAGCAGGTTGTAAAGTCATTAAATTAGTGTTCAAACTCAGACGAATGGGCTTAAATAGTCATGGGAACGTATCTTTACAACAATCTCAAATCTGCTCTAATTTCCCTGCCTAAATACCCATAGCCAGCAGCTGCTAAATTTTGGCATCTGCGCTACCACATCCCTTTGCAAGTGGGGAGACAGATTTACCGAGAGGACCAGCTATCCTAGCTTTGGAGAGAGTAGCATGTGTGATGAGAAATCCTTGAATGATTGCTTATGGCAATTTAATTTTAGAGCAGTTACACCAGGGACTAATGACAGAGCTTCAATTTTTTTGTTGTTTTATCATTTTGTAGCAAACTTGCTGCAGTTTTTCCCAGCAGACCATTTAGAACTACACACTTTTCTTGGACAGCTACCTACTACTCAAATTATATTCTTGTCCTAGAATATTATCAATAAATTTACCATGATTTTTTTTCTCCTCACATTTTTTAGATTACATAAATTTTAGCTGGCCAATCCTTTTCATGCTCAAATATATTATGAAATGTCATTTCTGTTATAAAAGCTAATTGATAATGTGATTTGTTATGTTGCTGAGGCATAATTCAGAAAGTTATTTTAAAGCCGTTGATACATGGAATAGCACTAACTGTTCAATATTTCTTGTATGAATGGATACAGTGCAAGGGAACGAAGTGGTGCCATGTAGATGAAATATTCTCAGAAGCTTTTATTCTTGTTGTTTGGGCTTGTGCCAATGTCTTTCTAGTAGAGAGCTCATACGTCCTAAGCTGTATCTACTGTAATTTATTCCTTGGTCATTAGTTAGTAGGATTTTTTCCTCCAAGTAGCTGAACAATATATAGTATTTTAAAAATTAAGAGCTCACAGTCAAATAAATAGAGAGCATTCTCTAGAATACTCCTCCAAAAAGTAGAAAAATATTTTTTATTTAATTTTTAAAATTTTAATTATTTATATTTTTTATTTAATAAAAATAATTTGTCGTTTAATATAATAAAAAGAATTTCTCGCTCTTGTAAGATTCCAGCTGGAGTACTGCATCCAGTTCTGGGATCCCCAGTACAAGAAAGACATGGACCTGCTAGAGCGGGTCCAGAGGAGGGCCACGAAAATGGTCAGAGGGCTGGAACACCTCTTCTATGAAGAAAGGCTGAGAGAGCTGGGATTATTCAGCCTGGAGAAGAGAAGGCTCTGAGGAGGAGACCTTCTTGCAGCCTTTCAATATAGAAAGGGGTCTTAAAGGGGTTTTAAACTGAAAAAGGGTAGGTTTAGATGGAACATAAGGAGGGGATTTTTTACCGTGAGGGGGGTGAGACTCTGGCACAGGTTGCCCGGAGAGGTGGTAGATGCCCCATCCCTGGAAACATTCAAGGTCAGGTTGGATGAGGCTTTGAGCAACCTGATCTAGTGGAAGATGCCCCTGTCCAGAGCAGGGGGGTTGGACTAGATATCTTTAGAAGTCCCTTCCAACCCAAACCATTCTGTGATTCTATGATTCTATTTATACAATATTAATACTAGGACTTGCCTTTTTGAATTTGCTATTCGTATGTACTTAATGAATGGTTTAAAATAATTGCATCAGCATTTCATCATGACTATTTCCATTGCAGTTATTAGGGAGTACTCTTTCTATACAAAATCTTACATGAAATCAACAGTCTTAATTCCATTTTTGTATCTGCAGCTGGAAATTTTGGTCCACTCATTTCCTATTCAATATTAAAGAATAAAGACCTTCAGTATGGCACCTTATATGACTATGCTGCTATTTAGTTCTCCAAATAATTTGAAGCCAACGATCCTCTTAGAGGTCTCACGTATTAGGCCACTACAAGATAAACATACCCCTCTTTGCTCCTTTGTGCTGCACACAGAAGATTTCTTTTGCTTTCATTGCCACCATCTGTTGGCTCACTCTGTGGAGAGAAAGCTTGTTATTGTTAGTCCAGATAATTTTCTATGAGAGCACCTCACATTTTTTGTTTTGTTTTGTTTTTTATTATTTTGAACCTTGACTTGAACAGAGATGACATTTACCCAGACCTTTGCACAGTCTGTTTGAAACCTGACAAGGTTTTCCTTCCATGATCACAGCAGACATCTGAGAACCTCTCTATTTTTCTCTTTTGTTTTTTCACTCCCACTCTCTCCCCTAATTCTAGACTCCACCTGAGTAGGCGCTGCCTTATAATTCTCAGCTGATGGCCAAATGAGTCAACAATAAATGGAAACATTTCAGTTTGGTCTGGTGAATATGCCCAAAAATATCAGTCACGTCCCATTTCTTGGAACAGAGTTGGCTGACCCTAAAATTCTTAAGTGAGAACTACTACATTTCTGCAAAAGCTTCTAAATTGCAGAAAAAGTTTGTGTGTGTGACAAAGATGTAAATTTATGACTTATTTAGCTTCTTAAATGCCAAGACTCATTAGGCGTATTACAGTGCATTTATCATTAACTTTAAGTAGGGTCTTTTTAGGTTTCCTAATTAAAACTCATTTTGTCTTTACAGAGGAGTCCTTCTGCCTAAACTTTCAATCACAATCTGAAGAATATCAGAAAATTTCAAGCTTTTAGCTGCTTATTCAAATCAGGTTCTGAAACAAAAATTTTCTACAGCGTTCCTTCTCAACCTTTGCTCAGTTCCATTCATACTTACTGTCTTTAACAGATAAGCATTCTAAACTCTAAAATTGTATCAGCTGAGCTGCTGAATCCTTCCTCTGTATAAGAAGCAGGTTCTTCTCCTTTGTTAAATTGCCGTTGTAAATTTAAAAGAAATATAAAAGATGTTAATTTGTCTATGCTCTTTTTCTTTTGAAATCATTCCAAAGTCTACTATATATCTTTTCCTGAAGAGACTCTTTACTTTTGTACAATCATGTCATTGCACATTGCTACAAACGTATAATGGAAAAGAGGTATTATTTCCGGTACTAATTCCTGAAGGAATGAACTAGATGATGTCGTCTTATGTCACTGAACGCATATCCACTGCCACCTAAAGCACAGTTTATCATCTACTCATGTAGTCCTACTACTATTCATGACTTTACTGACTGGTATTTAGCACAGTAATACAGAGAATACTCTCCTAATACCCCAGGCAATTTGGTTATGACTACACTTCATGGCCCTAAGTCAATTATTTTTTAATGCCTCAGAAATGCCAATCAGATATATTATGTAATTATGCATACCATCCACTTTTACTATACTTACCCAGCATACATTCCCCATTTGTAGATATTCTGCCACAGTTTCTCTCATTAGTATTTCCAATATCTTACTCTCAACAAGTAAAGCTTACAGGTCTGAAGTTTCCTGGATAAGGCCATTACTCTTTATCAATGCTTTCTGATAAAGCAGTGCTGTCAGACTGTAAAGAAATTTTAGGTCATACTCATTCATCTTTCTGACAGAGGTTGTTGCAATGTAGTTAGGGCTAAAGTATCAAATACAAATGGGGGTATTTTTGGAGAAAAACACTTTGGTAGATTAAGTTATTTCCATCAGTTTCATAAATAAAACCACAGTAGTAAACTAATGAATAAGCCCATTGTACCTGGATATCAATGGTTTTTCTAATCTTTGCAATCTTGCAGTTTTTATCCTGGATTATTCTCAAACAACACCACTGTCATTTCTGAAGCATTGAAACTTTTCTGGACTTTATGAAATTTCTTATTTCAAGAAGGTGGAAGTTAATACAAATTCATGAAAACTGTCACGTAGCAAGGCAGAGAAGGCTTCACGATTCCCACTGAATACACTTTTTTCCAAAGTCTTTGATGTTACAGAAAAAGAGACAGCACTAGAAAGATGGCATTCCAGGTAAAAAATGCCATTAACAGCAGGGAAATACAATTTCATAGCAATGAATGTGTTGGAGAATGATGTGGAAATTAATCTAGGAAATAATTAAAGAAATTAACAATATAGCGGACATTTGCTATACTGAACAACAAGTGTGGACATTTGCTTCATTCAAGAGAAATTGCTTCTTCAAACTCAGAAATACTTGAGTATCCCAAATACCACGCATGGGATTTTAAAAAAGCAGCTGCGTAACAGTGATGCAATGAAAAGGTACCTGGTAAGACCTAAAAATAAATAAACAAATAAATGCGAGAACTTGGAGAAAGGGACTGATGCCAATATCTGGTGAAACAGGGCAGGTTCAGAGACTTGAAAATATCTTACACTGAATCCTTAATTTTCAGGCTGGATAACTTAGGTACAGTCTATGATCTCTTCTTTACTTAATTTGTATTGTAACTGAATGCCCAGATACATGCCATAAAAAATATATGTCCTATGTCTAAAAAAGAAGAAAATTACATATAAAGGGAATAAAAATCATGCATGTTATGGAACACAGTTTGACAGAGCAGCTGCAGTTCATATAAGGTTATCTAATTAAATTGTGAGAGCAAGGGGGAAGGAAGCACAAATTTATATTCTATTGTGTGCATAAAAAAAGTATTTTGCATGTCATGATTTTGTAATTATGGTCTACATAGCCCTATAACTCTTATCAGGTTCTAATTAACTGAGCACAGCAGGTAGACAAGAACAGTATCTTTTCAGTGCCGTTTTAATGCTCTATCAGGAACACAAAAAAATGTATCACAGGAAACAGACATCACCATTTTATTGGAAAAAAAAGAGACTCAAAATGGTTTTAGTTGCAATAGTATTTTCCGTAAGTGCTAAATTATTTTACATTTATTTCTACTGTTATCACTACAAATAAAGTTTTAAAGTATGTATTTTAAAAATGCATTGCTGATTAAAAGAGCATGTTACAAAATCTATACACATAATAATCTTATTTGGGATTTTGGAATAATTTAATATATCTTCATATGTTATTCAGTAAAACTATAGGGAAATAAAGACAGCAAAACTTATTAAACATTTTATTTAATACTACCTTGTTTTCTAATTAAACTACAACTACCACTATATAAAAAGTTAAAAATCAGTTCACTCAGAATAAGATGACTTGGTAAATTTTTCAGCTATGCTCCTAATAAATCTTCCATGTAAAAATAAAATATATCAAGGAAAACATATCAAGTACTTCCAAATGGAAGTACCGACAATGATACATTCCAATTCCACTCATGCATCAATGGCCAAAAATACTAGCCTAATTTCCTTTAAGACGTGTTGGTACTCACCGAATTCTTTTAAGGGATTCACCAAGTTCAGAAAACTTTAGAGTACTAACTGAAATCTCTAAAATAAATGTTCTTTGATATTTTCCTGACACTTATTCTAATATCAAACTGTTTACATCTGAAACAGAAATCAGTCTATCAGCAAAATGTACATTTTTTTAAGCTCACCTCTCCTTAGGCCATATAGAAATAAGTATCTGCCGCACCTTTAAATGCAAAGTGTGCCCTATGCACAGTGTAGTGGTATTCCTAGTATGAAAAGTCTGACACAAATTACATAATAATTATGTTGGGTAAACCATATAGCACACAATTAAAAAACGATGGATGAGTTGCAGGAAGATCTGAGGAAGTGTGAATGGTCTGTTCTTCTGCTTTGTCTCTAGGACAACTGTGAGAATCCGCTTTCACTATAAAAATATTTTAAAAACATTATTATTTCTGAATACGACTGAATATAAGAATGCTTTAAGTGCAGTAATTTATCACATCTTCTCTTTAATTAATATTTGTGGTTCTTTTACATTATTTTTATAACATTAATAACTGCCACTATATCCAAAAAGCATTTTCTGAAAAAACAGAATACTAGGCAATGTTTCTGATGGGATCTCTCTCTCTCTTCAATTATATGACGGTGTAAGTTATAATTAAAATTTATTTTATTTACCCTTATTTTAAGAGGTAAGTTCCATACAATGAAACATATCTATATAATTTTATAAACAGTATATTAAAAGTTGTTTTACTCAAAAATCCTTCTCCCCTCTCCAAGATGCCAGGTGGAATTTTGTATATATAGTGTGCCCTTTACAATGCAGACTGTCTAATCATTGCAGCTTCAACTTATCTTTTTGCAGTCTATAATTCATACCATTTATATTGTTCATGTCATGCTCCTGATGTAACTTTTCAGTCACACTACTTCATTTTGTAACAGTTCAGTGGAGAATAAATTTTAGCTTTTGGTCAGCTATGACGAAGTCTCCCCCAAAATTTTATGTATGTAAAATACAGCTACTCCAATTATAATATTGTATCAGTGGTCTTCCCACTCTCAATTCTTGTAAGAAGTGTCACCAAAATTTGTCATAGCTCATCTGTAAGATTTCACTTATACCTGTGAACTACCCATAGGTCTACCAGGTTCTAGTTAACACGCACTGCCCATCTTTTGGATTCTTACTTTTAATGGAATCCCTTTCCCTGTGAATCTTACTCATCTGAAGAATGTGGACTGTCTGCCCAGTTGTTCTACCAATGCTCAACAAATCTGGAAAGAAATGTTAATTTCTGTGAGTTTTTAATGAAGGTTTTGAAAAACAAGAAAATATCAACCATACAGCCTGGTATCTTCACATTTAAAACTTAATGAAAAAGGATACCTTTACAGATTTAGTTTTGTATCTCTGAAGATGTGTCATCTCCAGCTTTTGTTCTCCCCATAGTTTATGTAACTACAGATTGCCAAGTCCTAGGGCACTGCTCCTCACCATATGATCCTATTCCTACCATATGATCATAAACAAACTATAAAACTGATTTACATAGGTTACTGTTCTGTTTGAAAGATCAACCTGTCAACAACACGTTGGCTCCTGCATGCAGTTTACCTCCTATGGAAACGTTGGTGAGGAGCAAAGAAAGAGGGGAAATGGGAGATAAGTAGATAACATACACTCCATGAGCACATACATACAAATGTCTGAAATAATACACATGCAAACGAAGACGAATACAAATACTTACTCTTAGACAAAATTTCTAGCCTTTCTGCATTCTCTTGCAAGGTAGTGTACCACTGGTTGGCTATTATAGAATGAACACCAGTAAGGCTTAGAAGCATTGCTGTCTCTGTTGGTCTTTCTATAGCAATATGTAGACAACTAAAGAAAATTAAAAGTATGAGATTAATAAACTAAAAATGTACATAATATATCAAAAAATATAACTAAATATACAATGCTTTTTAATAGAAGGCGAAAGAGAATGCCAGACTGCATTTTCTTGTATGCTGAGCATAAAGTGTCTTCTAATACTCATACAGCACCTTAAATTTAATACAGAGAATTTAGGTAACTTTCTCTCTACATCTTTTCCTGATGCAATTTTACCACGTGGTTTGCTCCCTGTCATATTACTGTTCTGGGCATCTCGGGAAATGTGAAAGGAGGAGTAACACACTAACTTTTACAAAATACTGCAGAATGTTGGGAATCAGGTGAAAAGACTTGTTTAGTTCTGCTGAAGTTGTTAAAAGGAAACATAAAATATTGCAGGAACTGAAAGCTTGCTCTTTGTCATAAGCGTGGCAGTAATTTGAAGGCTTAAAAGCAAATCACTTGTAAAGTGGGATTCAATTTCTTACTGCTGAATATTTAAATAAGTACCTCTGGTATTATTGTTTTAGTGATGGGAGGGGAGTGATACTCTGTAGGGTTGGAACTGCAGTAAATTGAAGGCTGAATTTTGGTTTTATTAGCCTCTGCTTTTCATGGTAACTTTACCAGAAAATTATAATTAAAGCTTTCTGTAATCTTTTGGAGAGATGTTGTCTGATTGTCTATGGAGTTATGTGACTTAGTTTTAACTGAATGTTATTCTAAACTTTCTGGAAGCTTTTAGGCTTAAACATGTAAGTCCTGTTGATAAATTCACCAATATCTATTAAAATGAGACTTCAAAAGTTCAGAGTTGGAAAAACTAGTTTAAGGAATCGTGTTTTGTTTTGGTTTAGGAAATGGCTGTTTGGGGGAGGTGAAAAAGGATATTAAAAATAAAAACACCGGAAGGTTGTTTAAACACTCAGCGATCTGCATATTTACATATGTAGATGTGTGTATAACGTATCTTACACACAATTCATTTTAACTTACACGTTGTTGCATTGATTAAACAGTATTTTTAGAGAAGAATTTTTTCTATTTCTTTTTCACGGAATGAATCATCAGAAAAGTCAAGAGGTATTTACAGAGCCCTAACAGGATTGGGTATAAGATTTAATTGGCTGCAGAACTATGGCAGACCCAAAAATGACATGAATAGAAGTACATACATTTTTATATGGTCTGTGTTAAGAGCATAGAATAGAATAGAATAGAATAGAATAGAATAGAATAGAATAGAATAGAATAGAATATTTTCAGTTGGAAGGGACCTACAACAATGATCTAGTCCAACTGCCTGACCACTTCAGGGCTGACCAAAAGTTAAAGCATGTTATTTATTTAAATCAAAAACTGGCTGATTGTTAAACTGTTCAGTGTATGAAACCTTAGTTGGGCTCTTAACGGTTTACCTGTTAAAGGGAAGTTTTATATATTTAATTAGAACATTTTGAGAATCTTGAACACAGAATTGGGAGGTATGTGTAATGTAGCAACTTTTCTGTGTCATATCTTCTTGACCATTGCCTTGTGACAGACCTTTCATCCTATTTTGCCCTATGTAAAGAATGAAGCTACAAGATAAGGAGGCTAACTTCTCTGTTAGACGTAGATATGAGTCCTTTGACTTGCAGAAGTAAATGAGAATATTTATAACTCAAATTTTAACTTTGCTTTGAAACAAAAATAATCTGCCTTATTGTGAACTTTACCAAAATAAACTTTATCCTACCTTTTGTGGATATCAGAGTTTGTAATTCTTTGATAACTTTGCTTTGATCGCACCAGATCTAGAAGTATCATCAAATGGCATTCTGGAAAAAAATATGTTATAGCAATGGTATTTGCACTAATAATAATGCCCAACATAACAGGCCTTTCTTTAATTAATGACTTTCTTGAACACAGTCTAAACAACTAATATAAAATTTACATATTTCAGCCAAAATTGTATTAAGTAAAAGAACACTATTAAAGTCACCCTAACATTATTTGATGTAACTTTGCTACGCTTTTCCACAGTGTTTTGCAGGTTTTTTTCCTGTGCCACCTTAATATAACTAATAATGAAGTCCACATACCATCTTATTACAGGCTAATGACCTATATGACTCAATTTTGTAGTTATAAACTCTTGTAAGATGGAGGTATGGAAATGTTATCTACCGCAGCTCCTCTCCACAAGCGAGGACCAAGTTACATCTCAAACATTCCTTATTTTCCTTAAGGCCCCCAGTGAAATAACTTAGAATACTCTTAGAATTAAAACACTTTCCCTACTGTTTGGTTTGCTGCAGCTTAAACCTGTTACTTATTCTCCCAACCCAAGCAGATGAGAAGTAAATTACCTTTCTGCTTGGAAAGCCTTTGACATACTTCAGAACTATTATCATGTCTCCCCTCAATATGTCAATCTTTCTTCCTAAAGTATGTTTTATATGCATATATACGTATGAACGCACATACATATTTATTAATAAAACTATGCACACAGATCTGTGGTGTAGCCTTCTGACCACTCCTAATGTTCTCCACTGATAACTTACTCTATTTGGTCAATATTCTTCTCCAGTTGAGACCTTTGCAAAACTAAGTAGAGTGCGGAATTATTTCATATATCTTGCAAATGACACTGCTGTATAGTTACCCCTATACGGAGCTTAGTTTTTTTTTTTCCCTAGCAAGATGACATTGTTTAATTTGTGATCCACCTCTTGACTCTATTCCGTAATTCTGCCCCTTAAGCAGTCATTCCCTAACTTACTAATGTTTAACTGATTTTTTCTGCTTAAGCATAACACCTCCCTCTAGCCTTTCCTGAATTACGCCCTGCTAATTATCCCCATAAAGTAAGGTTAATTTGCATTCTAATCCTGCATTTCAGGAGTTGCTGAACCACCTCATTCTCTTTCTCAGCCTGGTCTCATACCCAGATTCAGCAATGATATATTCTATTTCATCATGCAAATGACCAACAACAATATTTAATAGTATTGGGTCCAGGTTAGAGCCCTCAGAAACCTCAGACACAGTTCATAGTTATTAATAAATATACTTTTAACACGAAGATTGGCTCTCCAATAGATTCAAACTCAGTCTGCAAGACAACAGTAATTTTACCAGCTAACAAGTAAAAGTTGTGTAGGTGGTCAGAAAATAAAATAATCCTTTGAGGACTAAAATCAATACATTTGAAATTAGTTTATTCTCCATTAAAGGAAATAAGATGCACTGGAGAATTAATCCTGGCATATTTTAAGAGTAGGACACAGGGTGAGGGTTAACAAGGTGCTCAGGAACTTTCCAAAAGTTGCCAGACCTGGCCTACAGACATCTGAAACCTCATTTTCAAGAGTGACCAAAGTATATAGGAAGACATACTTTCTTGATTTCCAGTAATATTTACATATATGTGTTTAAATCACTTTGAAAATCAACGCTTCCTGAAGAAGCTTCCTTGCAGGGCAAGGAAATTACTTTCAGGGCTTCACAATCTGATGCGTACTGTCCTTCTGAATTTTATATCTCAACACAATATAGATGAAAACTAGCAATTGAGCTACCCTGACAAACTCAGCACAACTCCAAAGTTGAGCTTCTTCCAGATGTGCGAGGGGAACAGGAGGAGAAAGGAAGATTGTGAATCCGAAAAATCAGTCCTGAATCTAAGCCTTATGCTACAACACCAGAAAGACTCATTAGTTGTGAAGCAGAAGAGAAAAAAACACCTTCTCAGAGTCTACAAATGCTCCATAATACTAGAACAATCATTCAGCATTAACCCAGTCTTAACAGACAATTCTGCTTTGCCTGAGTGGAGACTGAGGAATTTTGGAGAAATGATACTGCAGAGATTGTTCTTAAAAATAAAAAATACTTTGTTACCAAATACTAAATTCCATAGAAAGGGAGAGGAGTTACTGGGAAAACCATGAGATGATGACTCAATTTTTGGAACTTAAGAAATTCCAACATTTGGAAGTGGAGAAGGGCTAAACTTATTTGTGAGGAATAACAAGAAAGCTGTGCAACAGAATAAAATCTACATAATGCAAAGTTTTTCCGATTAAAACCCTAGATCTTGAAAAAAGCCCTTAATTGCTAATATCAATACTGTGATAACGATACAGTATGAAATAAACACAACTGGGAACAAAAGGCGGTGTAATTAAAAAAATATTTTTCATTTTGCTTATCTCACTTGGAAGGTTCATAGCAACCAGTCTGTTGAGTAAAATATGAGACATGAATCTCTCCATCCCATAGAACAGAAATGCACTGCAGTTTGTCAGCAGCTGCTCCCATTCAGCTTGGCTGAAAGGAAGGAAGAAGAAAGAAAGGAAGTTACTTTTGTGTTACTATTTTACAAGAATATTTTTCAGAAATTATCCATAGCAAACACTTCAGTATAATTTACTCCAGAATTATTTATAAGAAAAGTCAGCATGCAAAGCAAGGAGACAAACAAGACTGCAGAATTCTATGGAAAGTGTAATAACTCATATGGACTATTAATAATAATTATTTTAATACAGAGGTAGACTTAGTTTAGTAACATCTCATAGTAAACAAGAGGCATAGTGTATTTTTAGATAAATACCAGACTCTCCTTAAAAAAAAAAATCATCGATGTATGCATTGTACATCTTTGAAATAACAGTATTTAGCCTAACATTCAATGGGAGTATTCATGTACGCACCCATCAGGATATGAAGAAATTAGATTTTGTAAAGACACGCGAATAATCAGCCTAGCTGGCAGCAAAAACTATGCAATTTGCTAACAGGTAACAATCTTTGTAATTGTTATGAAGACACACTGGAATACCTACAGTGTCTTTACCTGAGTAGAGAAGATTTCAAAGGACTGATTAAACTAGCAGTTATAAAGGAACGTCCAGTGATGACTCTGTTGACTCACCTACAGGACTTGTCACTGCTTGACCTCTCGAGATCCCTTTCATCCCTCTATTTCTATGATCTTAAAAATAAAGTACTTCTATAAAGAACAAAGTGTGTTTATGCATAAACTCCATAAAATGGTATTAGTTTCATAATCAGATGTTTGAAATTGTAAACTGTGAGATGTACCTTCACTACTTTGCTTCTGAAATCTGTGCTCCAATCTTGCAGCTGACTCAATGTGCATGGAGATACTATAGTTTTTAACACTTGGATTTAAAAACAGTTATGAGCAAAGCCAGAAATTAGATTTATGTTCATATATACTTATAATATTCATCAAAGACTGCACCAGTAGACTTTTTGTCAAAATTGGATTATCTACATATACAGCAACTCTGCTGCAACCAATCTGGCTAAATCATGTTGTGGCACTGTATTTCAGATCCCTAAAATATTCTGTCTACAAATCTAAATATGCGTTTGAAACAAAGACAATGGTTAGCTATGTTTACCAGCTCAGCAAAATGTGACCCTATTTTATGACTGAAGCCTCTGGGAATAGGCACAATTTTAAAAAAGAAATATGGATAAAACATGAAAGCAGATAGAATATTACAAACCTTGGAACACATACGTTGCCAGTAACTCCTTCCCACTGGAGTGTAAACAGGTCATGGTATTTTTCTAGGATTTCCTTTATTTTTTGGGAAGGACTTAAAGCTTCTGTAACAATAGAATTTCATCATTATGAGCTTAACATGCTACAAAGGACATTGGGCAATCTTAATTTCAATAATTTCTAAAATGACAATATAATATTTAGGGTTTTTTAGGCCATCACTAGATCTTAAGTTTTTTGAAACCTAAGTCCAGCTTTTAAAACTAGCAATTGTGACATTTTCCGAGTAAAACTGTTTGTAATTCCCATTTGAAAGGTATATTTTATAACTAACGAGGATTATTCAGTAGAGAGGTTAAAGACTTTAAAAGCACAAAGAAAAAAATTTTAAATACCCTGAGAAAAGTCTAAAGAGTTGAAAACACCAGCACTGCTCATACAGTTCTGTTCCAGCAGCTCAGAGAGGACTTAAGTAGATGGAGAAAATAACTGAGTTGCCAGTTATTCCAGTTATTCAGGAGTCAGAAAGCAAGACTCCAAACTCACCTCTGCTCTCCAAGGACATTGCATATTTAATGATAATTCATCTTCTCTTTTTTGACTACATTTTCATACTACTGTAAATTAAAGTTACACTCTAGAGCCAGATATTGAGCACATGGTAAACAGTGTTTTAGTTTGATCTGCTGTCAAGGAGAAACTGCAAACATATGGAGACATACTCTACTACGCTACTGATTATTCAGTAGCTTCTTTTGCGTTTAGTTTAGGTTTAATAACTGTCTCAATTAAAAACCTCCATTAAATCAGGTTTTGGCATTTGATATACACGTAAGTTTTTTAGCAAATGTGAATCAGTTAAACTATTGCACCCACTGGGAGAAAAAGTGAGGTAAAACTGTATTATTGAAGTGTTTCTGTCAGACTGAATTAATGTGTCCAGAGGAGGGCAACAAAGCTGGTGACAGGGCTGGAAGGAATGTCCTTTGAGGAGCAGCTGAGGACTCTGGGTTTGTCTCGTTGGGAGAAAAGGAGGCTGAGGGACGACCTCATTGCTCTCCGCAGCTTCCTGAGGAGGGGACGGGGAGAGGGAGGTGCTGACCTCTTCTCCCTGGGATCCAGGGACAGGACACATGGGAATGGCTCAAAGCTGCGTCAGGGGAGGTTCAGACTGGACATTAGGAAGCATTTCTTTACCGAGAGGGTGTTCAAACACCGGAACAGGCTTCCTGGAGAGGTGGTCAATGCGCCATGCCTGTCAGGGTTTAAGAGGCATTTGGACAATGCCCTTAATAACATGCTTTAAGTTTTGGTCAGCCCTGAAGTGGTCAGGCAGTTGGACTAGATCATTGTTGTAGGTCCCTTCCAATTGAAAATATTCTCTTCTCTTCTCTTCTATTCTACTGTACTCTATTCTATTCTATTCTACTACAGTAAATGCCTACTGACTTGATAAATACATTCCAAAGGGAAATAACAATCCTCTCAAATATCCTTATAGGGCTGTTTGTGGCTATCATAGTACCCTTCACCTTTCAAAGGACTGCAAAAACTTTACGTGTTACACATTCTTTATTTGTAGTCTTTAGCTTGAGAATTGCTCTATAGGTGTGGTGAGTCCAATTGTTCCTGTCCCAGTCCATTCCCACTCAGTACCATTTGTTCCAAGGCCATTCATGGCTTTCAAACAAATTTCTTGTATAACAAAGAAGATCATACAAAGCATCATATCCTTTCAATTAACCTATATCCTTCCCCACACTACTGATATTGTATCTTAATGGCACATATCTGAAAAATTAAAAATGCTATAACAAGTTCCTGAAAGTAAGTATGTGTTTTTAATTGGATTACATAGTAAGAAAGATTACTCAAGTAATTATTTTCTGGGTGATATTAGGTCAATATTTAGTGATATGAAAGAAATAATAAGACAATCTACTTTCCTGAATCTGAAACAGGTTATATTGTTTCACTGATGCACCATTTGACAGGTGATAAGCAGTACTGTTCTCATAAAAAGCTAAGCTTTTTTGTCAACATCTTAATGTCATGACTTCATTTTCTGTTACAAAAATTTCTAAATTCCATGGGTAGTTTGTGGAGAAAACATTATTTAATATATATTACCTGCCTCTCTTCCTTCATTATAGGGGTCCACAATATCTGATAAACAGTTAAGTGTAAACAATGCAATGTAAACAACAAAAAAAGAAAGTTTAACTGATACACTTAGGTAAAAGTTTGTGAAAGGATACATTTAAAATTATGAATATCAACAGGCAAGCAATTAGAGGGTAAATCACGATTAACTGGTGCCTACAATTAAAAAGAATACATATTCTATTACATGCAGAAGTCTCAATCAAATACTAACAGTATTGCATTCTTTGTGTCAAACAACTAACAAAAGATGTCCTAAAGTTTTTAAAGTAGGATTAAAAGCAGCATGATACTCAATTGTCAATGGAAATTAAAAGCATAAGCTATTGTGCATTATCTACAACGCATATACATACATTACATATATATACACGTGTGTGCACATATATAGATATATATGCATACATACATATATATTTATAAAAATATGTGCATACACTATATAAAATATACTATATTGTTGGGGGAAGTATTTTAGTAACTTTAAACAGCTCCCTTGATGGGTTGTTAAATATGTCACATTTACACAGAGAGTATGATTTTTCAAAGAAACAACAACTCTGTCATTATTGCAAAATCAACAAGAAGCAAAATTCTTATGGACTTATGTGATAATTATTCCACTTCAGAATTCTAGCATATATAATGAGCTTCTATGCAAGCCACTTGTAGTTCTTTAATATTTTTTACACAAAAAGAAGAGCTACTCCTATTGAGTTTACTTAAAAAATGTGGAAAGTTCACCATTTTGACATTCTTTTTCTGATGAGCTTTTGGTTTTGTTTTTTTAGACATTTCAACATCTGTTTTAACTTCAGTCTCTGTGGAATTGAAAAGAACAGATTTTTTTTTTAAGATATAGGCAGTTTTAGAAAATACAACTCTCTTGAAGGACTACTTATATTTGCTATGATGTAATAATAATAACATATTAAACTAGAAAAATAAAAATTAATTTCACGTCACAGCAAGGCAAGGACATTCCCCAAACCCTCTTGCCTAAAAATAAGGGCTTGAAATGGAAAACAAGCAAGAGATGTGATCCCTTAAGACATGCAAATGCTTCATTACATTGCAGATTTAGGACAGAGTTGAACAGTGATTACCAAAGCACTTTCTAAGCCTATTGCCATATCTGTTCATGTTGATATCTGTTGATGTTACTGGAATAACTGAAGCTTCTGTGACACATGCAGAGATCGAAAGGAAAAAGAAAGTTTCATATTTGAATCTGATTTTTTATTTCTTCAAGGGATTTTAAAAAAGCACAGAAAACTGACTTATATTTCTCACTGTGTATATGACTATCACCCAAAGTACATGTCTCAGCCACTTGTCATTGGAGTGCACTGCAAGTTGGTGGAAGTTTGAGATATGCATTATTACTCATATGGCTAGTGTTTCTCTCCTCATTCAGTGGCTACTTTCATAATTGCATGAACAGAGACTTTTCAACTATGCTTCCTCTCATTTATCCACTTCTAAAATTATGCAACCATAAGAAGTTTCACTTTAAAAAAGGGAAAAACAGAAATGGAAAAAACCCCCCACGTTCTAAAACTTCTATTTCTAACAGACCTGTAACAGTATATGAATGTGTATGTAGACTGAAAATATTCTAATCTCAGATTATTCACAATTCTTTCCCTTTAGAAAGGAGAGGTGAAATGGGAAAACAGAGAATAGGTTATACTGAAGGTGCTAATATGAACACAATACAAGAACCTTTCTGGAACAGAATACTTTCATGGTACAGAGTGAGATTTTCTAAACTTAGTCTATTTTTTAGCTTAGGCCCACTAGTTTTAATAATTTAATTTGAGTTAAAATGTGGTTTTATCTATGTATGAGCAAAATGTGACTTCAAATTTTTAACTTCAGTAATAGAAGGTATCTTTGATTTATACAAAAAGCTGCTTAGTGCCTGCATTTATTAGTTATTTTTAGAAGAAATAAGAAATTAATTTTAAGATGCCATAAGGACAAGTTTACCAACTGTCCAACCACCTCACTTAACAAACTCATTTCACTGAAGAGTTTATATAGGGTGCCAAGTGTCTGCAGCAACGAAAGAAATCCATAAAGCCTGTGGGATCTGATTTTGCTCATGCATAGCACAGGAATAGCTGGATTGCCCTGAGCCCTTAATGTAATCTTAGCTATACAGAGAGGAAGTAGCTCAATGATTAAAAGTGTTTTACATTTGATATTTTGAGCAAAGGCTTACACTAACGTTAAGAAAATTAACAGAAGTCTAAATTCTTATTTCATTTTTTTCAGTGCAGCTGAAAACAGCTTTAAAGAGTTTAAGACCATACTTGTAGAACTGAAACTTTGCAAGCCAATTTAGACTTCACTGTGTTTTACATAATTCTTTAATATGTAGAGGTTATTTTAAATTAGCTAGCACTGCAACTATAATCAGTCTGTACATTACTGAAATAAGTCTACTGTACTATCTATTCCATCTAAAATACTGGAAACCTATTGTATGTGGCAGTCTTCCAGTAAAATATAATACACTATTCATATTATTTAATTTTTAAGTATCTTGTTTGCCGCATCATTATGCTAATGCAAAGAACGTTTATCTAATAGTACCTGATTCAGCCAGATGTATTCGATTGTAGAGAATCTGGAGAGAAAAATCTCTGGATACAGAACTTATTCCTTCCTCTTTAAAGATACTCAGAGCTTCCAAAGGCAATTCCATAAATAATGTATCTGCTAGTAATACCACACACAATCCTAAATCCATAGGTGTACCTGAAGAAATGTGGCAGACCATGATTGAGTAGTTCTCAGTATGTATATAAATAATTGAAGTTAGATGTACAAACCTAAACTTCCTCTGTTGTATGACACCTGAACTCCATTTCACTGTGGATTAAGTGCATTATGCAAAAATATTTCTTTTGATACTGTTACTCCTAAGATGTTGTCAAACTTCTCTGCACATGCACCTGTGAGCACTGCTTCTTCAGAAGGAAAAATATCCCCATATTAATAACCAACCATCTCAGATCACAGTCCAGGTGTATGCAATGTATTCAAGAAAATGATGTTTGGAAATGCAAAATTGCCTTAGCAGTGTTTGGCTAAACGGTATAGAGTTGTAAAGGAGCTCTTATCCAATACTAACTGTGTCCTTCTGTAGAAAACTTTTTGTTTCTGTTATTTAGAAAAAAAGTACTGAATATCATGATGACAACATTTTCCTGTTCTACAGAGAAACAACAAATACATGGAAGACAAGTTACTCAGTCTTTGCAGAGCGACAGAAGCAGCCAGCTGCCAGATCGCAGAAAGAAACTCTTGCAGGTAAAAGCAAATGCAAATGTGTTTCTTTTTCTGGTAATTTTTAACTGCTCCCCACCATAAAGCAAAAAACTCATGCCCAAAGCAAGCCATGGACTTGATTGCCTCTTCTCTTGGAACGTGTTTAGGGACATATTCCAGCATTAGGCTTGCATTAAAGCAAACAACCTGTGAGAGTCCATAAAGTAAAAAGCAGGAAAAGATAAAACAAAAAGAGATCAACAGACTTAAGAAAATTCTTTCTTTTGGCCTTTCTCCTGAAAAGACTGGTTTGTAATAAAGCCATTTTATTTAGCTGTCTAAAGCCTGTATAGTTTGAAAGACTGTAAATACATGCAGAAGGATAGCTCCATCCAGCGTATAAATAATCTCTTTGGAAGTATCCTAAAATACTTAATATAGAAAATAAACAAACAAAACCATTGCTAGAGCCTTTTTCTTCTCCCTGGCTTCAAAAAAAATTGAAACTAAAATTACTTTGACTAGCATTTTTATATCTGTCCATACACACACACACATACATATATTGTACTCAAGAGAGCACATACCCCGCATTCTAGCGTGTTTGGTGTCCTTATCTTTCACTCTTATTTTTCCTGATTCAGCTGCTGGAACTGATGTGCTTTGTTCTCTGGGAAGAGGAATTACAGTGAAAATATTACCAGCACTAATACTTATGTAAGTAAAAGTTTTCACAGGAAACACAAAGACAAAACTGCTTCAATCTCAGTGAAATTTTACACAAAGGATGTACTCCCTTTGGAGTTCCTGTCCTTTGGAAATCCCATCCTTAACTAGTTAAATTATAATGTTTCATCCTGAAATCAATATTGTATAGTTTAAGCTGGAGAACAATGCTTGTTACAGATGGCCATTAGTCTATCATGTGGTTCAATCCTCTTAGTCTTACATATCCTGCATATACTGCCTTTCAAGATGTAAAAAGTTCATTCAACAGGGTCTATTCTTGCTAAAACCATTCCTGTATTTGTAGGACTTGAGCCACCATTTTGTTTTCACAAATTATGATAAAACAAGTCTAAATGTCTTACCTGCTATCAGAAAAATCAAACTGTGACAGCACTGGTTTCAGATATTCTTCCATAATTTCTAATATTTCAGAGAAATCTGTGGTCAAATCATGTCCATTATCATCTGTTTTCTCTGTTCGAGCCTATCACACATATCACAACAAAAACCAGAATACTTACAAAATGCTATTTAACAAGGATGAAGGGTGTATTATGTTAAATCAGAGGCTAAATCAAATAATTTGAAACATCATAAAATGGAAAATACAAATATAGAAAGTCAGTTTCAAAACTATTTTACTTCAAAACATCACTCCTATCAGCATTTTGCAAAATAATCTGACATAGGAATCAGCACAAAATGTCGATACTTATTATTTAAGGGATTAATATACTTCTGCAATTTCAGTGGGGAATGGCAGGGAAGTCCAGCAGAAACAAAAGATAATGTGGTGCTCCAAGTAATGGGTAGAAATTGTGAAAGGACAACTTTGAGAAGTAAACAGAAACTGCAAGATGAATGTAGAAGAAGCGAATGAAAGTGTATGGAGAGATCAGTGGAGCCAATTTAGGAAAAAACTAAACAGAATGAAGAAAATAGATAAGGAGGGAATAGAATCATGTAGGAGACGATGACACTAAAAACTGAAGCTCCTAAAAGCCAATATAGATGGACACAAAAACACTAACTGGAAAAATGAGCTCAACTAAATGGCGAAGAGTGTTGGTATTAATGAATGGACTTCTCACCCAACGCTCTGTTTGTGTGGCTCTGCGCAGGTGGCATGCATAATTATTGGAAGTTGTAATGCACATGCATTTTAAAAACCTAAGCCACTTTTATTTTCGTCTGTTCTACCTGACATTATCTTATCACCTTTTTCTTTACTTATGCAACTACAGCAATCTTTACGTAACTTGCTATTACAACAAAGGCTGGCCATGGACAAGAGAAAAAGTGATCAACACTTCAACCATCTGCAATAATCAGTATTTTAACTGAAAGAAGCTAACATGATGAATAAAACAGAATTATAATTCTAGAACCAGATATGTCAAAGTTGTGATTAAAACAATGAAAACTTGTACAGAGAATTCAATGATTTGTATTTTTTATGTTTATATTAATGATGGAAATAGGTCTATACCAGCTTTTCTTAATATGCTATATTTAACAGTGAATTTTGATTGATATTGAAAAACCTAATGGAGCCAAAATTAAAGTAAATTAGAATGCTAGGGCGTAGACTTGCACATTTCATGTGTAGAAAACTTTCTGTCACCTTGCAGCTTAAAAGCGTATGTGGAAGTTGCAGGCTTTTCCAGTGTACCTTTATGCTACACAACTTGTGTTCACTGATTGTGAAAAACAATGTCTTTATAGAACTGAGCCTTCTTGTAGTAACAGAAAACTTCTATCATCTAGAATTTAAAAGTGTTCATAGCTACAAACTTGGAATTCCAATGAGATGTGTCCTTCAAGCAAAATTTTGTGACTAGCAGATTTGGATCAACTGCATCCAAATAAACAGCTATAGTGCAAAAGATATTGTGTGCCCTAGAAAGAAATTTTTCTGTGTTGCAAATCAGTAATAAATCTCTGGCTAAGAGAGTTTTATTTTGATTAAAGGGTTGAAATTTATGATCCCATTTTTTTTCTTGGGACAGCTGGGGCTTCCATGTGAGATGAAAGGCAATGTACATCTGCAAATGCAAATCTTAGAAGTACAGCACATTTTCAAGTAAATTGATCTCAGTTGCATCAATTTTCAATTCTGATAAACTACTGAACATTTCAAAGCTGTGGAATGACATTGAAAACAGTAACAGAATAACACAGTAAGATTGAATTTTGAAGCAGAGTACAAAGCATTTAGCAACTGTGAAGTCTAGGGATGTTACACTTGGAATAAACTGAAAAATCTGCATAAAGGGTGTTTATGATCGTTTTTTAGTACATGTTTTTCACCCTATTTTAAATATAAGGTAATAAAATATATTACCACGTCTGTTTTGGAGACACACTCTTGCAAGTTTTGAATGACAGTCTGTGTAAAATGACTCTTCATCTTTTGCTGCTTGTAAAGACGCACTTTTTCCAACAAAATACAGAATGTATCAGGATTCACAGGAAATCGAGAAACTTTAGCTTGCACTATTAAAAGGAGGATAAGAGTCTTTTTGAGACATCATATTTGTACTTGAAGAAATGATTGTAGAGAGACCATCAGTTTCTAGAGCCATGGTATTCTTTGAAAATGAAATAACTGTTTATATATATTTTTTAGCACAAAATATATACAGAAATGTACAATGAAAAAAATCTCGACGATTATTTATCTATAACAACTTTATCCTTCAAATATAAACAAAAATTCTGTAAATTGTGACTAGATACATTATATCTGATAATGAAACATATGTATTTAGGTATTTACTTTCCTCTAGTATTAATAAGAGTTACAATTATTTTAAAAATTATTTTAAAATTTTACTGACTGCAACAGTGAAAGATATGAGCCTTCTCATAACATCAGTGGAATCATTTTTATCTCTTAAATGTAAGAGACACTTACCCATTGGTTGAGTGGGTTTTCCTTTTTGCTGTGCAGTACTTACTTTTGGCATCTCAATCAATGAACTGTACAAATTTGATCTATGGAAAGCGGAAAACTGCTGAGTAGATTATTTGACTGTTCAGCCTTGTTTATATGAAGCAAATTTATTAGATGAGTAATTATCACCCTCTAATTTAATGTGCTCACAAATACTCTCAAGATGCAATATTTACCCCCACCTTGGGGTGCAAAATCTGCAAAATTTAACTGGAACAAACTGAGAGCTGTAAGGAAAGTTCTTTCATTGCTATATATCCAGTAAGGTAGACTTTTATGTGTTCCATGACAATTGTTTAAGACTTTTCACAGTTGGTGAAGGTACTCACAGTCATTGCTATAGCTCAATTTATGAGTAGTCACTAATTAGGCTGCAGTAACGAGATCATTTGTGGCTTTATAAAGCTAAGTATGACCCCTCCTAACATTTTCAAGAGCATTAGCAATAAGAGCTGGAAACTATTAACAGAATTTAGGAGGATACCAAGAATGGCCTGAGACCTTTCAAGTGACCTCTGGAGATTTAAGAGATAATTAGGGAAATCAAAAGTACAGAAAAACGTACAGCTTTGAGCTTCAGGCAGTTTTATTTATATATTAATTTGTTCACTATCCTAAAATTCAAGTCCAGCAAAATTAGAAGTAAAGGCAATAAACAATCAAAAGAGTGATTATTTACAGGTAAAAAAAAGATGACACATGTAACAAACAGAATGCAAAACCAAAATTATGAAATTGTATACCTATCTTCTGAATGCTGGAGAATAATTATGTAGAAATTAGATGGCAATTCACCCATTATATTAAAATGTTCAACAGGAATACAGAGATTTCTCCATGCCTGTAAAATAATTCAAAAGTAGCATTATTTTCATAGATTTTATAAGCCCCAACCTCAGTTCTTTCATCAGAAAATTGATAATTCTAGGAAAGAAGGTGCTAATACTAAAAAAAAAAAAGCCAAAACAAACACTCAGCAGATATGCCAGGACAGGAGGCTCTGTCCAAACAACAGGAAACACTTTTTCACTGTGAGGGTGACCCAGCACTGGCACAGGTTGCCCAGAGAGGTCGTGGAGTCTCCATCCTTGGAGATATTCAGAAGCTGTCTGGACATGGTCGTGGGCAACTGGCTCTAGGTGGCCCTGCTTGAGCAGGGGCTTGGACAAGATGACCTTCAGAGGTCTTTTCTAACCTCAATCATTCTGTGATTGTGTGATTTTTGGGCAGTGCAGAAGAACTTATAAATATTATTTAAACCACATTACAAATACTGTACCTTATTCCACTCTTCATAACAACATGACTTTTTTGGCCACTACACTGTCTGTGAAGTTAAAATGCTATCAAATCCTAGCAGAGTATTAGCAAAGGAAGGGAGCAGAATAATTCATTGTAACATTTATGTTTGTAAAGTCCTTCACAATTTTGTTAAGAATAGACACCTTACCAAAAGGAACTATATAAAATTGTATTGGGTTTACGTGGCAAGGTTTTGGTAGCAGGGGGAGCTGCAGGGGTGGCTTCTGTGAGAAGACACCAGGAACTGCCCCCATGTTGGACAGGGACAGTTTCAGATGGCTTCAAGTCAGACCCACCGCTGGCCAAAGCTGAGCCCATCAGCAACGCTGGTGGCACCTCTGTGATAACATATTTAAGTAAAGGTAAAAACACTGCAGCAGCCAGAAGAGAGGAGTGAAAAAACATGAGGGAAACAGTCCTGCAGACACCAAGGTCAGTGAAGAAGGAGGGGGAGGAGGTGCTCCAGGTGCCAGAGCAGAGATTCCCCTGCAGCCCATGGTGAAGACCATGGTGATGCAGGTCATCCCCCTGCAGCATATGGAGATCCACGGTGGAGCAGATATCCACCGTTCAGCCCGTGGAGGACCCTACACCACAGCAGGTGGATGTGCCCTGAAGGAAGGTGTGACCCTGTGGAGAGCCCATGCTGGAGCAGGCTCCTGGCAAGACCTGCAGCCCCGTGGAAAGAGGAGCCCACACTGGAGCAGGTTTGCTGGCAGGACTTGTGGGGGACCCACACTGGAGCAGTCTGTTCCTGAAGCACTGCACCCCGTGGAAAGGACCCATGCTGGAGCAGTTTGTGAAGAACTGCAGCCCATAGGAAGGACCCACATTGGAGAAGTTCATTGAAGGACTGTCTCCTTGTGGGAGGAACCCCACGCAACCCCCATTCTCCATTTCCCCTGTGCTGCTTGGGCGGCAGGGGGAGCAGGTAGAAGAATCATGAGTGAAGCTGAGCCTGGGAAGAAGTGGGGGGGGGAGATCTTTTTTAGTTTTGTTTTTATTTTTTGCTATCCTACTCTGTTATTAATTGGCAAAAAATTAATTTCCCCAAGTCGAGTCTGTTTTGCCCGTGACAGTAATGGGTGACTGATAGCCCTGTCCTTACCTTGACCCATGAGCTTTTCATCATATTTTCTCCCCCTGTCCTGTTGAGGAGGGGGAGTGACAGAGCAGCTTGGTGGGCACCTGACAACCAGCCAAGGTCAACCCACCACAAAAATATTGTACTAAAAAATATATAACCCTTTTTGAGAAAATACAACCAAAAACCTCCTAGTGACTAA
Source organism: Calonectris borealis (assembly GCF_964195595.1). Lineage (NCBI taxonomy): Eukaryota > Metazoa > Chordata > Aves > Procellariiformes > Procellariidae > Calonectris > Calonectris borealis. The sequence continues at coordinate 44,623,126 of NC_134318.1, forward strand.
ATAGCCTGATTCCAGGTGAAAAACTGGTCCTAATACAGAAAGGACCATACATGCTCTTTGAGACTGCTGCCTTTAAGCATGTGTGTCTACGTGTTTTTCAGATTGAAGTTTTATGTGCTTAAGCACACTGGGTACACGCTGGGTATACCTACATTATCAAGCAGTATAGACCATCAGGAGCAGAATTATACACTGTACACTCTTCACTGATTTTTACTCAGAGTACCTCTGGACTGGCCCCCTGGACTGAATGCCCACTCAATGTAGCTTGGTGCATCAGAGAATCCAGTTCAGTTTTTGTCTGAGAGGAACCCAGCTCATACAGCCATTGTACCAAAGCACTGTAAGCAAGGACAATTGGGAGATTCACTTTGAAAGTGCATTCCTGATCTGAACTAAAAATCTCAACTGAATTTAAAAAACACTAATATATCCTCAGAGAGAACTATTTCATTGACCACTTTGATTTCTGGCATCTCACACTGCCTGGAATCATGCAGTTCAATAATGCAGCCATGAACAGATGTCTTGATTGCCACCTTTTCTTTCCTGAGCTCTTGCAACAGGTACAGAAATGGTGGGCGTTGATGAATGTTTTTAGCTAGGGTATCTGTTACCAGTTAGATAATTACAGCAACTCAAAAACAGTGGCTTCTAAACAAAATATTATCCTATTCCTTCTACTAAATAAGATAATATAGCACATATAGAGAAAAGCCAAAACTGTAGCCTACAAACACGTATTTTTCTTATCCTGTACTGTATTTCTACTTGCCACATTTTGTAAATGCTTAAACCCTGCCAGCTACAGCTAATCGTTTGTATCTAACTTGCTGGCAGTTTTTCATTTCATTCATTTGTAACCTAGGGTCTTCCAATCTTTGGTATCCACTTTTAGATCTCAGACATTTGAAGGATACACAGTTCTCAGCCAGCTTAGACTGAAAGACAGGGTATTTATCTCCCAGAAAAGTGTATCCATGATTTGCTACAGAACTACAAATTACATGAACTACATTTTACTGCCTGGTTTCTTTAAATATCCAGTTTGCCACACCACACTTTAGTTGATGCCCAGACTCATGGATAGCGAGTTTGTTTAAAAAAAAAAAAAAAAAAAAAAAGAAAATCAGGCTCTTTTCATAGGGTAACACTTGCATGGGGACCCGAGTATCTCAAACAGGATGACTGGATGCTGTCCAGATGTGACAGGAGTGTCTGTTGCAAGGGTCCTTTACAATGCCATCTTCAGCTGGATTGGGCAAGACTCACATGGAATTAATAATTTAAGTGTGCAGATAGCACAACTCTCAGATCCAGCTATACCAAATAGTAACTATAAGACAAACTGGAATTGCATTGCAATTGACTGATTAATTGTTGTTCAATGTAGGCTTTGCTTGATGGAAAGAAAACATTTGTGATGCCTCTGTGGTCCTATTAAGACTAATTAATTCCTTTTCCAAATGAAATTAAGACTAATTAGACTCTAATATTACTTCCTATTTGTCCAGAACCACTAATTTTCATATCACCCTGTTGCAGCCTACGTTTTTCTACATTGCAGCCTTCACTAAAATCTCACTTCTGACTTAAATTACGTAGCTCGTGCCACACAGATAACCTAGCATAAACAAAACCACAGGACAGTACATACCATACCAATAATATGTATTTCGATTCACGACCAAGTCAACCCAGGACTCAAATTAAGAAAACAAAAAAGTTAATAGAGTTTAAAGAAAACAGATTAATTATTATTTAATTCCAGGAATAACTGAAACGATAGATACCTGTGTATGTGTGTATATATGTAGGTATACGTATATATATGTCTCTCTGTGTGTATTTATGTAACATACACATAAACCCCAATAAATAGCACATCTTAAAAAGTTACCATTGAAGTAGCAGTCAGTTGCTGTTCCACATTTTTTAGAAGATCACTTGTGTTTCTCTTTTGTTTTAAATGATTCTGAAGATGCAGTAATGCTGCCAGCTGAGAGCTGCTGGTGTTAGATGTAGCTGTTAGAAGGATACTCTTCATCATCATAGACGCTGAACAGCTCTGTAAAATTTTTGTATCTATTTATTTTCCCTCCCAAAAATAACATAAATATATATATACTCTATGTTTGTTATATATCCATATATAACATATATATGTTAAAGAAAAAGTCTCTTGCTTGGAATGTGAGATGGATTAGCAAAAGCCTGTCTGCTATTTGTGTTTATAATCTAATGTAAACAGTCTGGCAATAACTTATGAAGATTTCTTAAATGTGAATAGCTAGAATTGACTACTTTGTCTACATTTATCATCTATGTTCCTGCATTTAGTCATCTACTTGGAAAGGTAAATGCCTGTGTTCTGAACTTAGCCTTTCAAGCAAGCTGACTCTTTTCTGTTTCTGTGCCTTCTACTGTATAGCCATCACATCACACATTTTAACAGACTTCCTACAAGAAGCAATATAAAGGGTAAGACTTTATATCCTTTTCTTTCAGCAAAGATACCAATCCTGTCCTTTAAACTGATGCTTGCTAAGAGCTAAAGCATCTTTTTTTTTCTTTTAATGCAGCTGTCACATTAAAAAAAATGCAATTTAGGTTGACCTAATAAAAAATTCCAAAGGGAGGCTCAATATTGACATGGAGTGACATTTTAAACTTTTTTTTTTTTAAATACCAACTTTTCTGGGCAGGATAGTAACTGAATTAGCAGAATTTTTTGCCCAGTAAAAGACATAACTACTCATGGTTTTGGTGCCTTGATATGCATTCTACTTAGCTTGTTCGCTAACAAGTATGACAGCAAATCATAAATAATACTGTGTGCTGCAGGAGTACAGGAATAAAGGACTGAACCACGAAATCCAGTATTAGCTGTCTTCTGATTTATCAAAATCAGTCCATTCCACTCATGGGTGGAGATATTTGCAAATCTAAGTGCTGACACAGAGGCAGCTGCTTACTGTCTGTCGTGATTTCCTGCAATTGCCTTGATGTGGCAGGAAGGAAATGAGTATAGGGTGCATTTTTGTATTTTCTATGATGATGGTGTAGGAAGTATGTATTATTTGTTCCTGATGTAGGGGATATAAGCCTTACAGCCATTCCTCATCTTCTTTGTGATGAAGGCACATACTCACATGAATGATTCATACACCTTTGAGCCATCTATGGATCCACGCTGTGTAGGTGTTGATTTGACAAACTGAATATAAACCTTTCCTATCTACTTCAAAATAATGAATGAACAAATCCAGAGAAACATTTTTAAAATTATTTGTTAGGGAAGGATGAAACTGTATTTTGTGGTAATGTCTCATCTTAGCTAATCACATTAAAATCTTTCCATGTATGCAATCATCAATGAAAACGTCAAGTCAAACACAACAGATACTAGTATTGTTAAAAAGCCACTGATCAAACATTTTTAACTCAGCAAAAATATCATATATTTGATTATCTGTACACATATTTGATTACCTGTATTACTCACTAGTTCTTTTATGCATCTGTACATTGTGTTCTGTATGACCAATTTTCAGGCTCTATGAATGGACATTTTTGCTTATGTAACTTAAAACACCCTTTTTATACTAGAAAGAAGCACAATACATTAGCTGCATTACCTGATGAAGTGCCAAAAACTGGCTAGTTGAAACTGCATCAAATTGTCGAAAGCATTCAACCATTTCAAAACTAGCAGGAGCCAGTACATCAGTAATATTATGATTGAATGCAATACCCATACACTGTAGCAAAGCTTCACTGGATTGAGAAAGATATTTCTGAGCCAACCTATGTTCCTTCTAGATGATAAAAATAAAAAGGCTTATATTAAAATATGTATTAATATTAAATACTTGTTAGACGTAAACAGATTACTAGTGTGTTAGAAAAGGTAAGTATTACTTTTTCATGACTAATTTTAATGCTTTTTCTCCTTTTTAAGGCATTTCTTTAATGAAAGATCAAAATATGCAAATACAGATTAATTATTTAGCAGACACCAACATCTGTTATACAACATTAAAAAATAAATGTTTTAATAAGATATTTTCTTTAACATAAAACTTGAAATTAGCAGAACAGTATTTAAGTTCCAGGCAACATGAGCTGTTCAGAACAAAGGAATTTTCTGTCAATTCTCAGTACAGTTGTTTCCATTGACAGTTAACTATATTTAATACAAACAAAACCACAAATCTCTTATTTCAGGTATTTACTGATTATAGTAGCAATACAAACTGTACATTCCCAATTCCTAGTGTGCTTTGAACTGCAGTAGTTAACAGAGATCAGCTCACCATACAACACAACTTAAATTTTGTAAGAATTTTACAAATGTTTTGTGATAGAAGTTATTTCTTTCTTTGTTTCTAGTCTGCAAAATGTTACGCCCCCTTAGAAAGGCATGTCTGTGAAGCAGAGAGAAAGCTCTCTGTTCATCTTACCCTGGCTGCTACATGCTTGATCAGTGGGAAACCACTGAAGGAGAAATTACTTCTTTCTGGGAGCAACCAGGAAAGCTCAATCAGGAGCTCCCACAGCATGTATTGAGGGGCAGGACAGAGATACACAGCAGAGTAGTGATGGAAAGCTGGTTTTTTTGAGATTTTTTTCTTTTGTAAGATCAAATTTATGTTACAAACATTTCCATTATCAGTTCAAACAGAACTGATAAGGTAAGGTGACTATTATTCCATAAAAAGGAAGCACTCAAATTCTAATGCAAGCACATACATTAATATACCTTTAATTCCTGTATTTTCCTCCTATGCTTATCATATTGACATTTGTTAGTCGGTAAACTGTCTGTCACTTCCTGTTCACTGCATTCTGCTGAAGTCAGAAAAGTTTTTACAATGTCTGATTTAGCTTCTTCCTACTCATCACAGTATAAAAAAAGAATAATTAATCATTCCATTAAGTATGGCTGGCTTAATTTCTTTTGTGAAAGTCTAGGCGAAAATGGAACTCATCTTAAAAGAAATTATCTCACTATACAAATCTCTTGACGGTGAGGGATTTAGCAGCATTATCAGGCGTCAAAATTTCTTAATATGTTATGATGACAATATGACTAATAGAAACTAAAAAGCCCTCCCATACAACCTCTAAGATTTTGATCTTCTGATATTTGTCCTCAGTTAATTTCTTCTGAACACTTTAATTCATCACTGAATTTATAATGACTCAAGTAACTTTCCTTTTCTTACATGGTGTTCTTACTACAACACAAAGGGAACTTACGAATCTGAGCTTTTAATCTACAAGTCATTACTTCTCGTTTGCATGCATTCAGAGACCAATCTACCTAGCCCTTTAAGGCATTCAAGGAATTTTTTTCCTCTCTCTTTCGAAAATATTGTAATTAGCATATCTCAGGAAGGAATAAAAAAATTATCTACGTGAGGATGGCACGTAGGCAGAAGCATTTTTCTGAAATTACTTGGTCCAGTATCCGTTTTTATTATGGCTTGCATGCAATATGTAAAACCTAGCTCTAAAAAAAGAGTAGTATTATACAAGTGTATACAGAAAAAATACTGTGGCAGACAGACTTTACACATAGGAATGAATTTAAATGCAGAAAAGAATGCATACCATAACATTTGGCTTCCAGTAAATCTCTGAATGTACAGGATCTACGTTAATGGCAAGTAAATGAAGAGTTTTTCCAGTGAGGTATAGGCATTTGGATTTGATGTCAGGACAGCCTTTACAAAGATTCTGTAGGTTTGCTAACTGAGCCAGTGTAATATGACCCACAGTGCATTCCATACGCTTCCAATCCTGGTAAAATACACATTTATGTTTATTTGCTCACATACACCCACACATACAGAAACATACTTTTTTAAAAAATGTAACCCATATATATTTACATACAAACACATTTGTTACATGTGATTACACTTTCAACTACAAACGAGCTGTCTTTAACAGACATACAAATTCATTAACAATTGATAAGAAAAAAAGTACAGTGTAACATCCATAAGTAAACAACAATCAGTGCTGAGGAAAACATGGGATAAGGGGAGGGTACTGCGGAGAGCGATGGGGATACTGTGCTTTTCTGTAACAGCATTTCCCATTGTCATTGTCAGAGACAGAATAATGGGCAAGAATTACTGCTCTGTTCGGTGGGGCAGAGTGCAAAAAAAACCCCATCAATTATAAAGCCTCAAGTAAATTCCCTGCTACTTTTAGCGGGTTTTAAGTCTCCGCATTTGAGAACAAAATCTTTCAGAGAAAACAAAACATAACAAAAAAACCAATAAACCAGCCCCAAGACAAAACCCACACACTTGAACTTACTTTGCTGCACAACTACATGAATGGTCTGGGGACCCATTTCCTCAACAGTGGAAGATGTTCTGCTATGGAAAACATCCCTGGGAAACTTTGTTATACGTTTTATATGCAAATCATAGGACTAAATATTTTGTATTACCTGTTCTGTTGCATCATCTTCAATAGTTCCTCTGATTAATGCCTCCACAATTTTATGAGACGATGCTTCTCCCACTTTTTTAAGCTTTTTCTCAGTAATAACAAGATGAAAAATATCCAAAAGAATTTCTACAAGATTTATTTTCCTGTTAGCTAGTTGCCTCATTAATGGGATACTAATATTTGTAGTCTGAAATATAAAAGAAAAGAAAGTACTATTCTAATTTCAAATATTTTTGCAAATTTACCTGATAAGAAGTTAGAATGTTGTATTTCTTTTAACTAAAGAAGCAGACATTTTAACAATATCACCTCAATAGATCAGAGATACTGCTATGAAGATAGTTAAGTAATTTAAAAGATAAACTTCAATGTCAAATATATTACAAAGCAATCAAAGTAGCTGCATAGAAAAAGAGCAGCTGGGTTTTTGCTTTTTACCATTTATGTAGCTGTACAAATATCTAATTCCAAAGGAATTACAAATGTGTACATAAACCCAGAATTTTAATATTAATGGTTTTGGTAGCTGCACAAAAATACTTGCTCTTTAAAAAAGACAAAGCAGAAAAAAAAAGCTGGATGCTAGAGTGTAATAATGGTACACACTAGCAAAGTAGGCTGCAGGCTTTCATTACCCAAAATAGACTATTTTGAAGACAGGCTTTCTTTACTTACATAATGTTCTGTGTAAACTTTTTTTCTCCTGAGAAATGAACACTTCATTGTGGAGAATTTTAAATTTGTGAGGTATTTAGAGAATCAAAAATATCTCCAAGTTTAGACTTTTTCTTTTGTAGCTATTAGATAAATTTTAGAATTAAATAAAATTGACAAAAACCAAACAAGTCCTCTCATTTCTGGGTCTCTTCTTTCCTTTTTAAACTGTAAATTCTTTTGGCATGCAATGTTTCCTTCTATATTCAAACAATGCCTATCACTACAGGAAGATAATCTCATTTGGGGCTTCCAGGAATTATCCAAGAATGAGTGAATAGTACAACTAAATTAGATTTCTTTTCCATGAGTAGAAAAGAATACATATATCTTCATACCTCATTAACTGCAAATAAGCTACAAACATTATGAAATATTTCCTCTGTTTTGGATACTGCCCTCTGAGCTAAGTCATAAGCATCTAGATAGTGACTATGTTTTTCTTCTTCATTTCTTTCCTGCTTGGCAATCATCCTGAAAAAAAAAAAAAACATAAACCCAAAGGAACTAACGTAAGAAAGTGTTTATTTTTATGGTATCAACATTATTGAACATATATAATAAAAGAAATAGATTAATAGATTATATTAATAGATTAATTAATAGATAAAGTAGATTAATTTTGTACATGTGTTTTCTAAAAGTTCAAATAGGAAAAGTGAACGTTCACACGTTATTTTTTCAAGGTCTTATTCTTGGAACTATACTGTTGCAATGCAAGAAGATGCCAAGACTCAAAGAGAAGAAAGGCAGATAATATCCTAGAGTATGTAGTCACCAGGAACAAAATGGCAGAATAACCAGGTACAAAACATATCTCAAGGGGACATCTTGGAAACAGCTGGGAGTCAAGGCATACCATGTTTTGCACTTTTGCTATTACAGCAATTTCTAGAGAACCATGTAAACAGTAAGAATTGTAAAGGCCTACAAATACTTGAGTATCATTGGTGTGGCTGCCAAAATGCCTTTACAAATGGGAAGACAAAAAGCTGACTTAGAGACCTTGATACTTTGTTTTGACCTCAAAAACAGTACAGAAATCATTAGTACCATGTAAGATTAACTCTGCCTTCAATGAAAAGAATTTTGATTCTAAAGTATTTTTCGGAATACAGAACACATCAAGAATGCAAATAGATGTGTAACACCAAGATATAAAACCTGACAATATTATCTGCTCTTTTCCATCTTTAATTAGACTATAAAAATGTAAAAAATACACTTTAGTTAAATAAAATTTTTCATCAGAAGTATAAACTCACCTGTGAATATTTGCACATTCTAGCAGTATCTCAGCGCTGCAGTTTTTATGCCCATAATGAAAGAAGTCCTTCTCCATTTGAACTAAGTTATTGTAAGATTCCTGTAGCATATGTGGCAACTGACAAGACTCAGCATTAATAGTCATACAATCTTGGGCAAAATGTATCTGAATAAGTGTTTTCCTAGGAATGAAAATTAAGTGCAAGATAGCAGTCAGAAAGCACAGGCTGTGTTTGAAAACAGACATATTTCTCTTTGCTCTCCTTCAAATTATAAGAAATCTAGAAATAGCTTCCTCATTCTTTAAATCTGTGCTCTACAAATTATAGTAGGTCCTGAAAAAAATCAAAATATTATATTTTCAGATTAGAACTGAGGTGTCACTTGTTCCATGTATCTAATTATTCAAACTGCCTACGCCTAATCAGTCTTCTAAACATAGTTGAACTGAGACGACTATTAGTCTTCCCTTTCTAACCCAAAAGTTTCACATTTCTGGAAAGAGAAGGAAGTGTAAATCTTATATACTTCTCTCCTTTTACACATTTTAAGCTCTCTGTGCTTGGATTTCAATGTAACCAAAACCATTGTTTAGCTTCACCATAAAAAGGCTTCTTGGATCATGGTGAGGAGAGAAGTCGGTCAATACTGCAGACTACAATAGTGTTGTGGGAATATCCATGCTCAAACAGATACCTCTGCATAGGCAAATGTATCTTGCTCCTTTGGGTAACCTTCACCACAAACTACGCACAATAGGTTGTGGTATCTGAACTAGCTTACTAACTTAACAGGTAGCAGGGCTACATACAAGAATGAAGAAATTGGAAAGGAAATTTAAATTTAAAAAAAAGAATAAACATAAATTACTTAGAAGAAAAATATTTGAGAATCCACAGAATGCACAGTACTAAAATAAAGATGAATGGTAAAAATCACCATATATTTGCAATGTAGCTGCATAGTAGAGGCTGGGTATATTTTAATGAAAAGACAGTTACCTGGCTTCAAGAGATGCAATTATAAAACCCAACTCTGATTGTCTATTAGGTCTCTTCAGTAAAGTAGATCTGAGCACATTTACAGTGTGTTCCAGTATCTCACAAGCCTGCAGGTAACATCAGAAATTTCATAATTCTATTTTGAATGTCTGTGTATAATATTAAACGTTAAGTTAGAAAGCTTAAATTTTGTGCAGAACACATTAAGTATCTTTTCCTGATATTCCCCAAGGTGACTGATTCTTGACCACTGTATATAAGTCAAGAAAGTATGAGTTATGATCATATTTAGATACTTTGATATGATTAAGTGAATGGAGCACATACACACAAGGAGAGAAGATGGAGCCAGACTCATCTTAGAGGTACATAGCAAAAGAACAAGGGGCAACAGACCCCATTTGGAAAAAGGGGAATTCTAAACAATGTTCCAGTGTTTGGCCACCTTCATAGTCACTTCTTTTTTTTTTCTTTTTGGTAAAAAGGGCCCAGAAAGGTTGTGTAATCTCCATTCTTGGAGATATTTGAAAAGTCAGAGTAACTTGATTCAACAATAAGGTCAGATTTCACTTCAAAATTGCCTGGGGTTAGACCAGATGACCTCTAACCTAAATAGTAATTTGATTCTATATTTCACAGGCATCCTCTTAGGGACAGATTCCTGCATCTTTAATTACACTGACTAGCTACTTACACTGATATTAATCCACAAGTAAACTTCACATTATTATAGTTTTGCCACCTGGGGATGTAAAAGAAGTCCCCAATTAATAGTTTTGAATGAAAAAGCCCTTAGATGATACTCAAAACCTCATCTACAGATTTGTCATTATTAAAAATTTTTGCTGCTGCATTCATGTTGGTCAGACATGTGGAGGAAAAAAAAAAACCATCTCACACATTTCATTAACAGCTATACTGGTAAAACCTTAGTAAATACTCTCACTGGTAACCAGGTATTTTGTCCTTCAATGATTGTAAATGTGAGTTCAGCCCAAATCAAAATAATCCCCCTATACAAAACAGACTCGCACAGATTATCAATAAAGGACAGATCATCCCAGACACAACAAGATTATATTTATGTTGAAACTCATGCAACTTAAGGGTTGAACAGTAAATCAATATTTTAATGTTAAGGGTCAAATAGGAAAAGGTTTTTAATAAATATATTATTATACTTACAATAGTATCTTTCAGAATCTAGAAATAATATTTGTAAAACTATTTTAAATATTTGAAAAGGAAGTGCATACTAGGAAATAATATTGAAAGTTATAATCTTTATTAAATATGGAAAATAAACACATCAATGTTAACAGAATTGTCTGAGTACAAAAGCATTCTAACCAAGAGAATCAGTTCTCTGGGATTTAGTTACACATACTAGATTACAATTGCTCTTATTTTAATAGAAGGGTATACAGCTTATCATAAAAACATCCTAAACTTCAGTGGGTAAAATCTCATTCCTACTGGCCTGCATCTGTTTGGAATCTGTAATTAATGTTTGTTGAATGCACAACAGAGAAAACAACATTAACTGCATTTAACACCTATTTTTGCTTTTATTAAAAGGCAAAGGCTATAACATTTCTCTTCACTGAGAGGTACCACTGCTACAAAAAAACCAACCACCCAAACCAAAAAACTTCCTTACCATGCTCTGTTTTCCTTCCCCCTCTTCCTCTACAATTGCTTCTATTAGACTAAGAGTACTGTTGTACCAAAACTGTTCATTTCCTCCTAGAAGCTGTGCTTCCTCAAGGAGTGCTTTAGCTTGTCCGTGGTTTCTTTCCAGGTTAGCCAACACAGCAAGTAAGTACAAGCACCTTGACACATCACACAGGGCCCTCAATTCCTAGGAAGAAAGATATGTGACCTATATACAAAAGATCCACTACTGCGATTCATATTTACTTCCATTCATATTGTAGATTAAACTTATGAATTGGGACAGAAATAAGAAGCGAATGGTATTTCCTCAATTATCTGTAGAATTTCTTAGTTTCTCCTTATATTACTTCATTTTTTTTAAAAAACATAAAATGTCTACTTCATATCAGGAACTTCAAATTTTCAAATATACTTTATACTTCCTTATGTTCCCATATCTTCTACCCCACAAATCAAATAAGCTATTTTTCTGCTATTATTTAGTATATCTGCTGTTGTTCGTCAGTATCTGATGAAATGTGGTGATGAAAAATTTTTCAGTGAACTGGGATCTAAATACACTAGAGCTCCAGTAAATTTACAATGCTACTTTATGCTAGTTATAAACTATATACCAGTAGTATACAAGAGACAAACATAGTGTACAGTATAGATAGTATACTGGCATACAGACATACAGGATACTAGTAAGAAATTATATCATTAAAATTATTGTCCTTCCTAATGTCTTTTGAACTTTTCTCAATGTACAATACTAAATTCATGCTTTAATAAGAGACTTATATTATTAATGAATATATTATTTATATATTCATTATGTATTCAAAGTATTCATGATTCATGCTAAATATACATAGGCAGTTTTTACTCACATGAAAAGAATTATTATGTGGAATAACAGGATAACAATTACATTTTTTTAAAGTAAAGGATTTATTGCAATAATTATGTTTCAGTAACCAAGAAGAGAGCTATAATGGAGAATGGTAGATACATGAAGAATATCTGTAATGTAAACCCTTCATAATAATGAGACGATGTGGATTTGTTTGGTGGAACATACGGACACTGATTTCAGATCTCCCAGAATTCTAAGTCATAATTTCAGTGTTAGTGGCTGTTTATCAAAACACAGCTAGCAGTAAAACCGTAATGAAAATGATATAACTAGACTTTCAAATGATCAGAATGTTGAGAGAATGGAGGTAGATGAACGTCCCTAAACTATTTTAACAAACAAGGTTTGGATATACATACATCTTCCAAGGTCACTGCAAAGCAGACAGAGATGCTGACACTACTTCACAAGTTGAAATAATCTTCAGAAAATTCCTGTGAAGTTAGACTTAAGTGCCATATATTTAAATGTACGCCTTATATATGCTGAAACCCAAATGACACAGGTTTGGGGCACGGGTGGGGGGGAAGGTTTGGTTTTGCAATTTCATTATTATTATGAGGAATGACTGCATCAAAATGAACATTTTTCCTACATGTTTTATTAATTTTTCTTTTTCTATTTTATTTCTGATGTACCTGAGTTGCAGCATGGGCCTCTGAAAGCAGAAGTCTTGCTGGTTGATACAAGCCTAGCTGAATTAGTACTTCAGCTTTTTCTATCCACAAGTAAGGGAAAGAAAGTGCACTCAGTCCTTTTCCTGTTACCGCATTTAACTCAAAAAACTGAAAAAAAAACAAAATATTACACCCTCATAAATTTCAAAACTAAACTAGATGGAATTCAAATTGTTATTAACTATCATATTCAATTCTTGATATATCCCACAGTCCAGCTCTATTTTCTAACTTTGAAATTCAACAAGGAAAAACAGGTTTACTGTGAGATTTGGATTTTATAAACCTCAAAAGGCATTCAACTAATAAGTATATACTATTAAAACTGATTTTAGAACAGATTAACTACTTCAGATCTGCTACTGCTGCGAAGAAGTTGATTCTTGGTAATAACTAAAACAAAGAGAAAAACTATTTGCAAGAGCTAAAAAAGGTGACTCGAGAGGGATTAGTAACTAGAAAAAAAGATATTTTACATGCACAAGAATGGAAAAATATACAAAGAGAGCAAAATGATATGATAAAAACAAGGACAGAATTGCCATAATGAAGAGGAAAGTGGAGGTAAGCTTTAAGAATATCAGTAAGGCAATTATCTTCCTAAAAACGAGACAGAAAAGACAGAACGGAAATATTTGCATGCCTTTAAAACAATGTATAAGAGGGAGCAAAACAGTACACAGTGATGTAATGGAGAGAGGAAGAAGAGAAAACTGAGACCAAGAGCAAATACAATCTCTTTTTTGCTTCTCAGTCTTTTCCACTGATTTGCATTAGTCCCAAATTCCATTTGTAGAAAAGTAGTTTTACTTTGTATGAATGCAGATTCTTGTTCCACAATACAAATAACATGCCAGGCAAACCCAGGTCACATTCAGCTGATGCCTGCCAGCAGAATTTAAGTAGTACACACTTTTAATGATTTTTTGTGTTCATGTATTTCTCAAGTATAAAATTATTTAAAAACAATCTAGCAAGTATATTAAAATAGAAAGTGAAGAGTAATTTATTAAAGAAACTGGAGTAAAAATAAAAACCTTTTCACTTGAACTAAGGATATTCTCATCCATACTACCATTCACCTGAGCATTTTCAAAAAATGTTTTCCTTTCTTCTGTCTTAGTATGTACTTTTTTTTCTTTTTTCAGTGCAATCTCTTGCCTACACCTAAATCACAAGAAAGAAAAAGTAAATTCAAGTACATTTTAAAAGTATTTCATAATGAAGTATTAGTGTGTTAGGCATCGCCACCATACACTCATTCTGTGGATAGATAGAAAACAATCCTGCACAGAATTTTAGGGCACAGCTAATATACCAAATTTTTGTTAACAGATCATGTTTTTTAATAATTTTTTTCCCCCAACAATTATCAACTGTAAGGAAAAACCCCAACTACATACAGCCTCTGTAGTGAAAATACATACATTACTTGTTCAAATTCACTAATGTATGCTTCTCCAACAGCTTTCTCATGATACAAAGATGCCTGACTCAGTTTTAGGTCTGAACATATCAGGGCAATTCTAAGAATAAAAAGAAGAAATGTTTAAGAAACAATCAGAATCTTTCATGTGTTGCTTCATATAAATGCATTATATATAAAGAGCATACATTCCACATTTGTCATTCCTACCTTCTTATGTCTTGATTAATATTGGCAATAACAAAAATTTTGAATAAAAAAAGGGAGAAATGCGGTAGTTGAAATTACGCATTGATAGAGGTCATAGAATAATAGAATGGTTTGGGTTGGAAGGCACATTTTGAAGATCATCTAGTCCCACCCCCCTGCCACGGGCAGGGGTATCTTTCACTAGATTCAGGTTGCTCAAAGCCCCGTCCAACTGACCTTGAACACTTCCAATGATGGGGCATCCACCAGTCTCCCCAGTCTGTTCATCAAATCCATATCCCTCCAATTTAGCAGTGGCAAAAATGATGTGGTAAAAGTGCGAAAATATTTATAATATGGTCTCCCTACAGCATGCAAAACAACCCATACATGTGTATGTGCTAACCTACTTTTCTGTATCGAGTAGAGAGTAATATATTCATGTACACCTCTCTGATCATGTATAAAAATCAGGTCATAGATATAAATAAAATATCATGAAATAAAAACAAATCTTGAGTCAACGAAAAAATGTGTCTGGCAAAGCTTGGCTGCAAATTAATTTCCTATTAGTAAATCACTTTTAGTCTTGTAAGACAGTAACTCAGTAATCAATTGGCAATCCAGATAAACACACCTACATTTGTATAGATGAATATTTATCTATTCTCTTATATAGGATCAGTTCCAGGCATTTTAAAAATACATTACGTGGCATTTCACAAACTATTGGGAATTAAGCAAACAATTATTGCTTATGACCGTTAATTACTAAGAAAAATTATGCAATACATTTCAAAAAAGCATGATAAAATGTTTTAATTGAAATAGCAATAATTTGCCATCGCATGCATATTTAATATTTTTGAATCAAAACTTTTAGGGCTAATCATCCATAAAAATAACAGAATTTTGGTCACAAAAGCAAGTCTCTATAAAAGAGAATGCGCTTATTGGGGATATTTATTTGGGTTCTTAAGCTAAAGACAATATATTTTTGATGCAAGTTGGGAGTCTGCCTTTTGAATACTTTAAAGATAATACCTTTATTGAAAATTTTTTGAACTTTGCTTTTTTCAGTTAGGTGACAATAAGGCATTACAAAAATTATTCACTTGAAAGTGGCTTGAGTTCATAATCTTGTACACCTTTCCTCGGGGAGATCATGTTTAGTAACAGATAATTGCTTTATCCTTCAATTCCGCCAGCAAGCCAATTTATCAAAACTTTATTAAAATGTATAAAAAAAGGAATGAAAAGAAATAAAAAACATTACAAATATAAAACAATAAGTCACAAAAAGCCTTGTTACTATTTAGTGAAATATTAATCAATGGTCCACTCCATTCAGTTTCTCTTTTATTTAAAATAAATAAAGGATACAAACCGAAGGTGATAGAGATCAGAGAGACTTCTGCATTCCACAACTTCATTAGCAATAACTTCAGCTAGCTGAAAGATGGGAAGAATCAAGTGGGGGCAAAAAATTTTCTGTAGTTCTTTAGATAAAAGGTCCATAAAATACAAAGTGCAAGTCTGAAAAGAAATTTTTTTTAATTCAAGTGGTATAAACATCATTTCGTAGAGAATAAATTTTAAATTAATGATTACATCTTCAGTTCCAAACTTTACTTAAAAAAAAAAAATTCAACAAACTTTCAAGCTGAAAAAGCAGCTAGGTACACAGAAAGCCAGTAAATTTATTCTGTAAGTTAAGTTCATTTCAAAATGCAGAGGATAGACTAACACTTTTTGAAGTATTAATGAATACTATGACAAGGAAGTATTTCTGACAGCTGTCTGAACATACTCTTCATCGCACGGACAGAAAAACTAGAAGGCAACATAATTCTCTGCTACTCATTTCTTTCCTAAGTAATAAATTATCTAGAATTTAGAGGAGTATACTTACAGGTTTTGGGAAATTATCCCAGTTAATACCATAACTATTTGTTTGCTGTTTAAAAGTATCTCTGATTTCATTGGGACAGTCATAATAAGCCCATTCTTCCACATTTGCTGGTAAGATATCAACCGATCCTTTCCCTTTAGGCTTCTGTTTCACAACAGAAACTTCAACCTATAATAAAAAATAAGGACATTTATGAGGCTAATTAACATTCTTGTTGGTATTAAATATTCAGCTAACGTTAAAAAAAAAAGTATCTGCTTAATATCCTTTGAAGTTTTGTCTTTTTTTTTGACCTCTAGACTGTGGGTTTTACTAAACAGCAGTATTTTGACCAATGCATCAAACAAAAGAAAAGAAAAAGTATCTGTAAATTTATGACCTGTCAAGTCCATGCGATCAAGAGTGAAAGTATGATATACAGATTCACAGAGAAATTCTTCACAGGTTATGAGAGTTTTTACAGGAAAGCATCTGAACTATTTAACAAATGAGCCCAGGACAACATCTCTTAGAAAAAGATGATTGTTTCAATTCCATAGGAAAGAAGTTCTTGTTTCTCTTTCTTTTTGTACTTCTCTTTTTTAGAAGCAATTATTGACTGTACCTTCTGAGAAGCTGTAAGTTGTGAAGACTTTGGTAATACTTTTATAATAGGTCCTGATGCTGACAACGATACCTAGATAATAAGATAATTACAGTTAATTATTTTCAATTTTCAATAATGTCAATTTCTAGTAATAATGATTATTCACTGTGAGTCACTATCTAAAGCTATTAACAATTGTCACATACCATGTTATGTTTGTGTAAGAGCTTTCTTCAGAAAACTGAAATTTCAAAGACTCCTAGATGCTCGCATTATTTGTACAAGCATTTAGGATGATCATGGCAATGCACTTTAGCAGCTGAACTGACATCATCCCTGTGATAAATACTACTCCTACTTTTTTAACCTGTATGATCGCAAATTCAATTCTTTTTTTTAAACTGCTAGTCTAGATTGCTTAATCTTCTGCAAGGGACAAATTTCATATCAAAGTAATCTGGAAGACTGCAAAGAGCCACTCTGTCCTCCTTCTGGATTATGCTACTAATGAATGTTATATAAAAGAAATTTCTAAATATTTAAGCATATGAAAGCATCCATTGAAAATTTCTCTGCGTATGCAATAGCACAGCTTCCAATCTTACCTAAAATTAAAAAAAACACATTAATTTGAGAAGATTAATATATTTTGCTGGAGGGATCAAGAGTAAAACACAAAATATGAACAAAAAATAATGCTGGATGCTGCACAACTTGTGAAAATTTCAAATTAAAGGTAACACGTGTCTTTAAAAAAGTCAGGGGCAGTTGATTTGGCTTGGATTATTCAGGTTTTCAGAGAACATTTTAATATAATCTACTGAGTTATTTATGAAATCCTAACACTTGAGAACCTGCTTTAGAAATGGACATCTGCAGTCAAGTCTGCTTTACTTTGTACTCCAAAACAAGGTTAAGCTGTCCTATAGTACTTTCATTCCTTTAATGTCACATGTTATTCTTTTTCTCAGAGTACTGTTCAGCTGTAAATATGAGTTCTTAGAATTACTGTCATTGTCCTACAGCTGGCACTGACAGCTGCATTAACTCTTAATTTTTTTATTTTTAATAGTTTATTCAAACAGTAATACTCCTTTCAGATATTTTTCCTCTAGTAAGACACTCAGACAGTCAAGTTCAGGATATTAAAATTTATGCTTATATAAAATCTGAAAATATCAATATTCAATTTTTATTTTTCAAATTCCTGTCTTCCATCAAATCTTGGAGTCTAAACTGATTTCACAATGAAAACTTGATCAAAATTACCACAAGGAGTAACAAATTGCAGGCTTTTACAGCTGATTGGAATAAAATTATGCACAAGCTATAGCTTACCTAGTTGATCTAGTTGATATATCCCACCTATATCCATAAGATTGTTTCTATAATGATTTGTGGCATTACCAATATCAAGTATAGGTTTAGTCTCTTCAAAGATTTACTCATATTTAATGTATAATTGTTTTCCTATGATTTTCGCTATGATTCTCAATAGCCATTTAAATTAGGCATTCATATCAATGAGAAATGAAATAGATTTGTTTGATTTGAAATGCTGTGACAATAAAAAAGTGATTAGAGAATAATAATCTGTGAACACTGCCTGTCTATACTTTTTTCTCAAAACTTAACAAACGCATGAACATCTGAATTTAATTTAACTAATTGCTGTCACGCAATTCCTTTCAGCCCCTTTGATTCAACCTAAGTGAAGGTCCATCTGTAATCACCATTCCTCAGAACTGTCAGCAATGTCTTCAGCATGTATTCTGCCACTACTAAGATTCTTTAACAAATTAAAAATACAAAATTTTAGAACCTTTTGCACAAAATGTATGAACTCCAGAGAAACAGTGGGCCACTGCTTTTATCCTTAATGTCTCTTCTCTGTTTTCCTGAGAGAAACAATTTTCTTGTTTAATCCTTAAACCTGAGAAAATATACTAACTATGCCATAGAACTGGAAATTCTAAAGACGTAGTTAAAACATCAAACGAATAGCTGGCACCATAATTACAGAAGATAACTTGAAATATACTGGCCACATTGTAATATAATATAATATGATCTCATACAAACTCACCTGCCAGATACGGATGATACAAGCGTATGCCATCAAACAGTGCTGCTGATGAAAAGGAGAACTATGACCAGAAATTAAAGCCATTAATGTCTGTGCTCTAAACAAAGCTTCCAATTGTTTAATATTACTCAAATCTTCCAAATTAATTTGGGGCATGCTATCATTTGCTCCAATGTCTATCTTCAAATCTTCTGTAGGTGAAAATTTTGGTATAGTATTTTTTTCTGTTAAAAAAAGAAAACATGCTCGCAGTGACAGTATTTAAAAAATGTATTCAAAAGTTAAAATTTCTGAATTGAAAATGAAAACATTTATGGAAAAAACCCAGAAAAATGAAAATCCATCTACTGAAGATGTTCGTCTTATGGTGATGCAATGCTACTTGTAACATATTTTCAATGAATAATGTAACAGTTATGTATATTAAATGATGTAAGTTTGACACAGAAATGAAATCCACAGCAAGCACACTTTAACTATGTCTTTTTGAAAATAAATCTGTGGGAAGGACAGTCTAACTTATTTATTTCAGCCATTTAAGTAGTGTTGCAATCAAATAAAAAATCCTCTTGAGTCTGACATAGTGGTTTCTACGGTGAAACTAAAGACCATGTCCTAACTATCAGTAGCCTAGCTGGCAAGAAGTGTATTTGGCCAGCACTCATTTCCAAAACAGGAATGGGCAATAATCCAATTACAGATGGGTCAATGTCAACTAAGTCCAGAACTTAGCTCAAGCTCATCCCTGTCTCTGTAATGAGGTCTCTTAGTGGCTCTTGATGGCAACTACAGAAGATACTCTGCTACTCAATCCTCTCTTTTGTGTGCTGTGCAAGTCTAGTAATTTTTCAGTAAACACTGGTGTTTTACAGAAATTCCAACTCTGCTTGAAATTCAGCTCAAAACCAAGTCATTCAGCAGAGTTTCATCTTAAAGTGAAGTACTAGAAAGACACAGTTCTCTTTCAACATCAAATTGATGCTCTACAACATAAAGCAGAGTGCAGTAACATAACACCTATCCGAGTGAATTCTGAGCATGACCAATACAGTATAAAGTCAAGGAAAGGGACTGTTCAGGAAATTAATTTTATTCTTTCATAATAATACAGACGGCAAGATACAGGCAGGATAGGTGGTCTGCGAGACGGGTAGGAAATTGGCTAACAAGCTGCACTCAGATGGTGGTGATCAATGGTTTTTAGCCAGGCTGCCAACCTGTCACAAGTGGGGTACTCCAGGGATCAGTACCCACGCTGTTCAACATCTTCATAAATGATCTGAACGATGGGATTGAAAGCACCCTCACCAAGTTTGCTGATGACACCAAACTTGGTGGTGAGGTGGACATGTCAGAGGGGAGAGCCTTCTTACAGAGAGACCAGGACAGGCTGGAAAAGTGGGCTGGAAAGAACTGTATGAAGTTTAACAAAGACAAGCGCAAGGTCCTGCACCTAGGATAACATAACCAAAGAGCCCAGTACAGACTATGATCTGTGTAGTTGGGGAGCAGCCTTGCTGAAAGGGACCTGGGTCCTGGTGGACAACAAGCTGAACATAAGTCAGCAGTGTGCTGCTACAGCAATGAAGACAAGTCAGATCATGGGCTGCATCTGCAGGGCATTACTAGCAGAGATAGAGATGTGACCATCCCACCCACTGTACTCACTGCTCGTAAGGCTGCAGCTGGAGTACTGTGTCCAGTTCTGTCCCCACAAATGAAAAAAGACATGGGCAGACCCAAGAGGGTTCAAAGGAGGGCCACAAAGATGATCAAAGGGCTGGAGAACCTGCCCTATGAAGAAAGTCTTAAGAAGTTAAGGTCTTTTCACCCTGGAAAAGAGAAGGCTCGGGGGACCTCATCACAGTTTTCCAGTACTTAAAGGGCAGCTACAAAGAGGACAGAGGCTCTCTCTTCACAAGAAGCCACACAGAGGGGACAAGGGGCAATGGGTACAAGTTGCACCAGGAGAGGTTTCATCTTGATATAAGAAAGAAATTTTTTATAGTGAGAACAATCTATTAGTGGAACAACCTCCCCAGGAACGTGGTGGAGTCCCCATCACCAGAAGTTTTCAAGACACAGCTGGACAGGGTACTAGATAATCTCATCTAGGCTCCCTTTTCCACAAAATGTTGGACCAGATGATCTTTTGAGGTTCCTTCCAACCTGGGCGGGTTTATATCTGAATCTCATTTTTCTTACTCTGTTATTTCAGTTTCCCTTAAAAGTTTTGTAAAAAATTTCTTGAAACATAGGCGGTGTAAGAAGTCCAGTAATCATAAACAACGATGTGAAACTGGGTGGGAAGATCATTAAAGAACAAGCACAAACTTTAAATTGCCATAGCGCTGAAAAAAAACCAATAAAAACACTAACAGAAAAGTATGAACAGAATATTGCTACTGTGACTTTAATCAAATGTGTGATACTAGAGACACTGAACATTTATCTTTTTCAATGCAAACACCAGAAGTACTTGTCTGATCTATCTCATTTATCCAAACAAAAATAAGAGCAGAGCAGATGTTGATTAATGCTACACAGTATAGTATTGTTCCAGAAATTAGATACTTTTTTCCCCAATTAAATAATGGCGTATCCTATCAAAATAGGTCACTGGGTCCATACCACTGCAAGTGGACACAAAATAAAAGGACCAAAGAATTTTTACACAGTTACATAAGTACTTGAAAGCGTACATCCCTTTGAAAGTCATTTTGAAAAATCAATCCTAAAATACTAGATAAAGCCAAATAGGTACCCAAATCTTGGCACAGAACCATTTCCTACAGTTATGTCTGGCCCTCCATGAAGATGCGTTTGAAACAAACTGCCTAGCACTGCCTCCTGGTAGCATCTCATAACTCAGGAACCCCTATGTCAGATAGGAGCTGTATCTTACTATACCAAAAGACTGGGGGTAGGTCTCCATGGCACGACACAGAATTCACAGATATATTTCAGCTAGCGTTGAACAAATGACAGTGAATGTTGGAGAAAGTACAGCCAAGCTGGTGCCATTCTTTGTGGTAACTAAGTTGTAAATTAAAAATGTCCCTTGCATTTGCTGCCGAGAAATTCCTCTGAAGGATATACATGTTTTACATACCTTCTTCTTGTGAGGAACGCATAGAAAATTTCATACGTAGCAAGAGATCTACCACCCAGTCCAGAGGTTTAATAACATCATTGAGGGGAAACTGGTTACAATATAACCATTCAGCAAATTCCATCAGATAATCAACTTTCTGCCATTCATTTTCTTGTTTCTATAACAGTAATAAAGGAAGAGTTCATATATATTTGGTGATGTAAACCATCGAAATGATATTCAGAAGTTCAATATAGTCTTAACAGCAGCAAAAAATAGTAATTTGACAGTGAGCAGTTTTATTGGCATCACATAATCAGAGTTATGCTAAACGGAATGTAACAGAAAACTCTAACAGTTAATTCTTTGCTTTATCAAAACTTCTTGCAATTGGCTACTCTTAGACATTTTTCTTTGACAGGATCAACTGAACTTTTACTGGATACCAAGATTCAACCATACACAGTTTTGCAATTTCAAAGTTATAAAAAGTAAGGTCAAGTATATGGCCTTCCTACCAGCTCAATTATATACTTCACAGAACTTGTAATCCCATGAATCACTTGAGAAACATCATTCTATCAGCATTTGAACGTATCGCAAAAACTGACAAACCTGTAAAGCAATGATTGCATTTTGAAAACAGCTTAACTGTCCAACAATACTTCTGGAGACTGTTACCAAATGACGCCATGTATGTGACAAATAATGTTCGCTTTCATCTCTGAATTTCTGAATGTCCATCATAAAATTGCATCCCAATCCTGCCTTCACTGTAGCCATATGTTTAAAAATTGGGCTACAAAAAGACAAAAAAAATTGCAAATTACTTGCATCTGTACTTGTAAAGTAACTTTGTGAGTAGGATAGACAGACTAGTTCATATCAGTATAGTACAGAGATGTAAAGTTCATAAACTGACATCAAAGCACATAAATCTTTGAACTCAGATAAGACTACGTAACCAGTAGCCTAGATAATTTAGTTTCCATTTAACATAAATGGGTTTACGGCTAGGAAAATTAAAGTTTCTGCTATATAGCCACATCTCATGTGCCTATTTTCTTGGAAAAGTAAGATACTACTTACATACAAGTTTTAAAAAAAATGAAATTTACAAATATTATGAACGGATTGATAAGAAGCGCTGCCAGCGTTTGTCTTTTTCATCGAAAAGACACAACAGTGTTTTCTGTTACAAGAACTGACAGGCTGACAAAAAGTAATCATAATATTTTCCCAATGCAAAATAAAAAAATACTTAAGAGTTTTATACTTCTCAAGAATCAGGATGCTTATTTTAATAAAAATAAGTCAACCAACTTACAGCCTGTGTCTTGTCTGAGGCAAAACTTGAATAGCTTCATCCAGGACTTTTAGTGCTGCCTTCCAATCAGCTTTGTCAGCATATATGTGGAATAATAACCCATATAAGGAGGTTCTTAATGTCAGATCTTCCTCAGCACCTTTGAAGTATATTCAAATGATTTATTAATATACTGCAGAATCAGAATAACGATATTACAAAACACTAGGGTTTTTTTTATTACCAGATCAAAAGAAGGAAGAACATGCCTGAGAGAAAGCATCCAACTGATAACCCAATACTTTGAAAATCCTTTGTAACCCACTGATGCAAAGGCAACATATCTTCCTTCTCCTAAAAAGGCCAAAAAAAAAAAAAAGAAAAAAAAAAGCCCTTTATCTTTCGGTTAACATATGGCTTTAGATATTACTGTACTTCTGTTTCATTTGTAAACCAATTAATATGGTTAATATGAACTATTAACCTGTTACTTAAGTAGCTACTTGTGCAGGAGACAAAACCACACCCATTTCTCCAGAACAAGTTCTGTAATACAAAACGAATACAGCAATAACCAGACTCAGTAATATTCAATCAGTTTCACTGATTAAATAACCTGAAATCTTGAAGTATTCTGCCAGAGAATCACAGAACAGTTGAGGTTGAGGCAGGGACCTTCTGGAGCTGTCTAGTCTACACCCCTGCTCAAAGCAGGCTGAAATAGAGCAGGTTGCTCTGGGCCTTGTTCAGTCATCTTCTGAGGACTCCAAGCAGAGACTCCACAAGCTCTCTGGCCAAAAATGAATAACAGCTTATTTTTTCAGACTATTTTCAGATCATTTTAAAAGATGACTTAATGTCTCTTGCCCCATTTTGCTTAGCTGGCTTTACCTGTGAAAATTTGATCATCACAATTCTCATCCAAAGGTGAGAGACATGATAACTGTTTCCCTCTCCTCTACAGCCCAGTTTTGCAACTTCAAAGACAAATTCATTATCTTGTTTCACAAATAGATCCATATACATTTCTACTGATATACTGACCATTGAATACATAAAGGACTATGCTAATAAATAATCTGATCTGTAGCTACAACTTTTGGGTAATCATTACATTAGTATCATCAAAGATTTATCGGATTTGGTCAAATCAGCATTTAATTCTGTGAAGGCATGAAGTCTGACTAATCTAGTGGCCTTCTACAATGGAGTGACTGCATCGGTGGACAATGGAAGAGCT
This sequence comes from Calonectris borealis, assembly GCF_964195595.1. Lineage (NCBI taxonomy): Eukaryota > Metazoa > Chordata > Aves > Procellariiformes > Procellariidae > Calonectris > Calonectris borealis. The sequence continues at coordinate 44,647,669 of NC_134318.1, forward strand.
ATGGATGTCATCTACCTGGATTTCTGTAAGACCTTTGATATGGTCTCCCACAACCTTCTTGCTGCTAAATTGGAGAGATATAGGTTTGACAGATGGACTGGCAGATGGATAAGGAAGTGGCTGGATGGCCGTGTCCAAAGAATTACAGTCAATGGCTCAATGTCCAAGTGGAAACCAGTAATGAGTGGCGTCCCTCAAGGGTCCGTACTGGGACCAATACTGTTTAATATCTTCACCAGTGACATAGACAATGGGATTGAGCGCATTTTCAGCAAATTTGCTGATGACACCAAGCTGAGTGATGCAGTTGATTCGCTAGAGGGAAGGGATGTCATCCCGAGGGACCTTGACAGGCTTGAGGAGTGGGCCCGTGAAGTTCAACAAGACCAAGTGCAAGGTCCCACACCTGGGTCAGGGCAATCCCCAATATCAGTGCAGACTGGGGGATGAATTGAGAGCAGCCCTGCAGTGAAGGACTTGGGGGTACTGGTGGATGAAAAACTGGACATGAGCCAGCCATGTGCACTTGCAGCCCAGAAAGCCAACCGCATCCTGGGCTGCATCAAAAGAAGCGTGGTCAGCAGGTTGAGGGAGGTGATTCTGCCCCTCTACTCTGCTCCGGTGAGACCCCACCTGGAGTACTGCATCCAGTTCTGGGATTCCCAGTACAAGAAAGACATGGACCTACTAGAGCAGGTCCAGAGGAGGGCCACGAAAATGGTCAGAGGGCTGGAACACCTCTCCTATGAAGAAAAGCTGAGGGTTCGGGTTGTTCAGCCTGGAGGAGAGAAGGCTCCGAGGAGACCTTCTCACGGCCTTTCAGTATAGAAAGGAGTCTTACAAGAAAGATGGAGAAAGACTTTTTACCAAGGCCTGTAGTGACAGGACAAGGGGCAATGGTTTTAAACTGAAAGAGGGTAGGTTTAGATTGGAAATGAGGGGACTTCTTATGATGATGGTGGTGAGACACTGGCACAGGTTGCCCAGAGAAGTTGTGGATGCCCATCATTGGAAGTGTTCAAAGTCAGGTTGGACGGGGCTTTGAGCAACCTGATCTAGCGAAAGATGCCCCTGCCCATGGCAGGGGGGCTGGACTAGATATCTTTAAAGGTCCCTTCCAACCCAAACCACTCTATGATTTTATGATTCTGTGGAAGTAACATGAAGGTAAAGGACAGCTTCAATGCTGACCACAGCAAATTGAGAGAAAAAACAATCTGTAATCTTGTTTTAAGAAAGCTAGTAATAGCAGTGGTAAAGCTCTTGTAGTACTTGCTTTTACTTTTTTTTTTTTTAATCCATTTTTAGTTTTCAGGCTGGTACATATCTCAGGTAAGTGAACTATTGCCTTGCTGAACTAAACTAAAAGTTATCTTCTGGTATATGCTTCTCCAGATGCGATTGCATTTAAAAATTGTCCAGAGTTAGCCTGATCACGGGAGACCAGTTCCTGCCTCTTACAATGGTTACTACAGTGTATAAAAAAAAATTCAGTAACTCTGGAAATAATCAAATATAGAATGCTCTGTTTATAGGAAATATTTTTTTCTAACTAATATCAGAAGTTACTATGTAGTCTAACTCAGAAAAATTACTAACATTTTCAGACATAAAAAGTCTATGCTATCTATAACTGTATACTTTCATTACCTACATTAATGTCTTGCTTTTTAATACAACTTATTAAGGGTTCACTCTGAAAATACGCTGTGGTAGTGAGTTAACTATATATACATAATGAAGTATTCCTTTTTATTGGTTTTAAATATATAATCTCTGCAAATAACTAAACCTTTAGAATTGTGCCTGTGGGCAATTACTGTTATATATCCAAACACTGTCAGAGTTCCATTAAGTTTACAATCTTCACTGTGCTTCCAAGTACACAGTGTACTCATCACTTCTGTCTCCTGCATACCCAGAATCAAGCAGACCGGTCACCATCTCTGATTATTTGTGATTTATACATGGCTTGAGGAGAAATCAAAATTAAGTTTTCTATTCTTGTACTACACTGCTTGATGATCTGAGATGCAGACTAACATTGGTACCACTGAGCTTGAATGCAAGAGTTATTAATAAACCCTTCAAGCTCTAATTGAAATTGTGCCCATGGAAATGCACAGGAAAATTCGTATCAGCTTCATTGACATGTAAATCAAATCCAGAAAGAGAAATGGATCAGCTCCAGGGAATTTTGAAGTAAGAAAAGTTGTAAATGTGTAGGGATGTTTCAGTGTGCAGAAAAAATTTCATATTGTGAGATGTGTTATATGATACACATCACCTACACATTGTTTCAAAGAGATGACTTCTTCAGTTTACACATGCTGTTCATAATCAACAAGTGTTTAATTTTATCACTGATAAAATTTGAATTATAACTCCTTCCTACTGCCAAAGTGCTAAATAGTCTTAAAAAACTGAAGATATGCAAAGTAAAAAATTCCTTTTTGCAGGTAGAAGAGAAATTTGAATCTGCAGGTGCGGGGAACCTTAATTTAGTTACATTTTTTTTCATGAGTTTGTGTTTTAAGATCTATTATCATCCTTTCCAGAAGTGATAGATTTTTTTCTGGATTTTCTTTTGAATATTTTCTAAACATTCTGTTTTGTGAGCTTCACAAAGTGAAACACTACAGTCCTTCAGAGAGCAAATTATTTTGAAGAAAACTGTTGCAAGTCTGACAATTGCCTAAAACCAGAAGAACCACCAAATGGAAAAAAAGAGCGTGCGATTCCCTGTATGTGTGAATGTGTGCTATGTGAATGCAGGTAAAAAACCATATATGTGTTCATGACAAAAAAGTCACTTTCCCCCCTTAGGAAAGGTATCTTGAAGTATGCACCCAGAGCGTCAGAGCAAACCAGAATTTTTCTTTATCACTAAACACAAGCACAGTTAACAATACCTATTAGATATTCTTACCTGTTTATTTTTAGATTCTGCTTTAATTATATTCTTAAGAATTATTTCAGTAGGTTCCTTAAACTGCTCTCTGTCATGTGGAGAACCTACCAAAGGTAAACACGTATTCCAAAAGTGTCTAGCTGCAAACATTACAAGAGAATAATTTCCGGCTTCACCTGCGTACCTGAAGAAAGTGAAGTACAGCTTAATGAAGGAAAACAACCACACTCTAGCCAAAATAAAGGATTTCACTTCTACAAACATCTGGGTTTACCTGATCTAGGCACCACCATATACAATCTCAGCAATGAGAGGTTAGCATATGAGCTTCATACAAAAGGTATTTTCCATTTTTATGTACAAAACACATTCACACATTCAGCAGAAGTAGCAATTGATAATTTTACTGTATTTCTGTGTAATCTTAGCTCAAGAGCCCTCATTAAAAAAATAGTAGAAATCTACTCGAGATGTTCTCATTGGAATAATCTGCTTCCTATTATGTTAATTTCTCATTCTAAAAACGTTACAAAATAGAACAAAACAATTATTAAAATGCTATGGATTTTGCATAGTACAGTAGCACTGTAACACAAGAATATACCCCAAATGCCTCTAGCTGCATTCAAATTGTTTTGAGCATATTCCATGCAAATGTCACTTTGAATTAATAAAATTTAATAACCCTCCAGATTGTGATACAACACAGTACTCATGAGTGAGCAAAAGCTTTAGAATTTAGCTAAAAATTATGGATTGGTATTAAACAATCACCCGTTCAATAGTTTTACTATTTTAAAAAAAGTAGTTTTTGAATCTGGCGATCTTTGTCTTTTTCTCCCACAGTTTCATGATTTTTAGAGTCCAAATGCTCACATACCTTATGTCTTAACACTAAGACTTATTAAGGCCTAGTTTTTGCTCACCACTTTTTGTCTCTCTTTTGGAATGTGTTGAGCTATATATATATATGCTCAGTCCTTCCTGAAAAAGTGCTTGTCGTAACATGCAAATTCAAAAAAATACAGATTCATCGCAACATGACATAACCTTACAATTCTGTTACACTGGCCAGTCTAACTTCATTCATCACTCTCTTTTTAATGACCAATGGAAGGAAGAAAGTATTACAATGTTAACAGTCCTACATCAGCCATCACGTGTTCATCTTCTAAGAGTTCTAATTGCCTACTTTTGCTCATTAATTTATTTCTTCCAAATAGCAAAGAATTCACACCAAGTCATGCATCATCCATGTATCACCTTCTCCTGCCTATTCATTATTTAAAGCAATCCTTCCATTTTGGGTTCATGACATACAGTTCACAATATTAATATGATGCTCTGCAACAGCAGAGGCTGAGGACTGACTGGCTGAGGAGTAGCTCTGCTGAAAAGGACGTGGGGGTCTTGGTAGACAGCAAGCTGAAAAGCAGCCAGCAGTGTGCTCTGGCAACAATGGCCAACAGCATCCTGGGCTGTATTAATGGGAACAGACAATAGATTGAGGGAATTGATTATTACCCTCTAGTCAGCACTCTTTAGATCACATCTAGACTACTACATCCAGTTCTAGGCCATGCCAACACACCCTGACATGGCCAAACTGCAACGAGCTCAGTAGAGGGCCACCAAGATGATCCAGGGACTGGAGCACTTGTCTCGAGAGGAGAGGCTGAGAGTACAGGGCTAGTTCAGCATGGAGAAGAGTTGGCTTTGGGGGACCTAACAAGGAGACATTTCTTAATAACCTAACAAAGTTATTGAGAAGCAGCAGCCAGGCTCTTCATAGTGGATGGCAGGACAAGCAAGAATGGGCATAAGTTGAAATAAGAAAGGTTCAGAGTGGATATAAGGAGAAACTTTTCCCCCATGAGTACAGTCAAACAGTGGAGCAGGTTACTCACAGAGGTTGTGCAGTCTCCATTCCTGGAGGTTTTCAAGACCAGATTGGATAAAGCCCTGGGCTGGCCCTGCTTTGAGCAGGAGCTTGGACTAGAGCCCTTCTGAGGTCCTTCCACCCAGATTTTCCTATGATCCTACGCCATTACAAGATCAGCTATGTGGAAGATCTGGTACTTGATAAATTTACTAAACTGTAAAAATCTGTCAAATCCTTTGTTAAGCATTCCAACTCACAACTATTTTGATTTTGTTCATATGATGATATCATATCAATATGTTGATCCCCAAATCTGTAAATCAAATTTTAGGTCTGTTTTATATCAGTCTTCTCTCAAAATAAAACATACCTGGCACTCTGAACAAAAGCTTTTGATGCTGCTACACGCAAATGTTTTCTTCCAGACAAATTTTCCATTATACTCTTTCCTTGTATACAGGCAGTAGTGCTTAACATTTCTTGTCTCACTCTGTTACCAGGCCTGAATAAAGGCAAATAATTCAAGAAGTGCTAGTCTTACAGTCTAAGAACATACCAGTTCCCATTAATGATGCTTTCAAGTTGTTACTAAATAGATGTCCCTTTGGAAGTTACAAATGCTTCTACTGACTTTTCTTTCAAAATCAGAAAATATTTGAAAAACTGAACATTTTGTGAAAAGATATCAGAAATAAAATATCTTTTTCGCAGCTCTAATGAAAATAACTCTGAAATCAAATTTTAAAAAATATTATCTACATTTAGCAAGGGGAGAAAATAGATTTGGGGTTTTCTCCCCATTATTCACTATTGTACATCAAACAAAATATTAGTCCAAAGTCAAACTTATATGGCAAGCAATTAAAAACAGAAATAGGGAAAATTAGACAATTTTTGATACTTTCTTTTGGAATTGGTCTCACTTATATCTGGTAAAGTATGCACAGGGCTCTGGAGAAATTGATTTGGATCATATTCCACTGCATTTAAAAGAAAAGAATGTAGATTTCAGTCCCAGCAGTTAATCAGTTAAAAATATGTAAGTACATATATATGGTATCTTTGGTTAACATTGATTTTGTAAGAAAAGAAGTAATACAATTTGCAAGATTTTTTTTAACGTCTTAGTTACAATGTGCAACCATATACAGAAACGTAGACAATTCTAGTTGGCCTAGTTCCTACCCTGTGGTGAGGACTATCATGCAGTTATGATCTATGTCCACGGGAGGACACCAGTGTTCTATAGTACAAGTTAACAACAACAAAAAAAAGTTAAAAAAGAAATATTCAACCCTTCTTTGCCCTGAAGTTGTGCTTTACCATAGGAAGACTACGTTTATCTTCCATTTCTCTGGAAACAGCATTGACAATCCATGACTACATTCCTTTGTCAAAGAATCAAACATTTTATCATTCACTAGTTTGCAGATTGCTAGATATGCAGCAAGTATTTTCTCAATTTCTGTAATGTTCTGAAACTATATATTTCATATTAAGATATCTTATTTTACATGTTTTTCTCCATGTAGCAAACAACCATGAATTTCAAAGAGCAGAACTTTTTTTTTAAAGAGAAATTATTTTTCAGAGAGAAAAATGAACAATAAATTCCTACATTCCAACAAATTGTTACTAAATGGATGATTCCTTCCTCTTTTGATAAAATTACATTCTGGTTTTGGAGGAAATTACATAAAAAACAGAAGAATCGAAGGATATCACCTTTTTATTATAAAGGACTCCACCAACAGATGCCTTTATATACAATACCTTTTTTTTCTTTTTTTCTTTGAAATCAAAGTTTTAAATTATCAGTTAAGTAAGACACTGGGCTTTTAAGGAAATGAGTTACATTCCTGTTGCACCCATATGCATAGGTAGTAATAAAATTCCATGAACTGTGTAGACCCTTTGTGTATTAGAGCTAGTTCAGCATTGGAAGCAATTTGCATCAGCAAAAGAACTAGAATAAGCTACTTTCTGCTTGGAAATTATAAAAGTGTGAAAAGACCATGACTGCCAGAGACCATTTCAGAAAAGCAATGCTCCTCAGGAAGACACTCAAATGCATGTATATATGAACTGTTGACTCACTTGGATAACAAAATTCATACATCTTTCTGAACTGGATCCAGAGCCAGTCCAGATCTCACACTGCCTTTTACTCAGGCTACACTGCAGAGTTAAAACATCATCTGCAGTACTTAAGTAACTGGTAATGACAGAGTCAGCAGAAGTAGGAAAACTTCGCTTTCCCCTCTAACTGTACAGTTTCTTTGCAAAAAAAGATTCTTTCACTTTTGATTATGTGGTCAGATGCATTTACCCTATATACTCTTTCTTCAAAACTTAGTTCAAGCGTACCACAGTATCATGCAACATTCGATGTACTTACATTTCATATTTCTCAGTGTCTCTATTGTAGAAAAAATTCTCATCTGATTGCAAGATCTTTTTGGAACAAGTCATCACTATTTCATAGTCATGTGATACATATGCAAAATATGTAAGTCTTGTCAGTGTCTGCAATTCCACTAAGGAATCTGACCAACTGCATTCTAAAGCTAATTTCACTAACTGGAAGAAAAAAAAGAAAAAAAAGAAAAAAAAAGTTTAAATCTCAGGGTTTTATCATGCTCTCTTCTACAGCATTTACATCCTTACTGCTGTACCTTTCATACAACCCACTTGGACATGGAATAAGTACGTGATAAAACAATCTAGAAAACTAAAGAGTTACAAGAACAATCAAAATATACATTAGAGAAGCATCATTCACCCTGTAGTAAGTATTATAATAGTGTATGTAAATCCAGCTGTAAGTGTGCATGCCTTTTGACCAGCAGTATCTGCCAGGACTTCTTATATGCCCTGAGTCCTCTTCTGAAAATCAGTGGAACAGGACGTCCGAAATTCAGAGCCCATTTTAGTTAAGCTAAAAGTAAGAATGGGAGATAGAACTGGTTTTACAACAACAGTGTTTCATACATTGTTTCATTACAGGATCTAAATGTCTTCCTAGCTTTTGCATGCGTCAGTCAGAAAGTTCCATCTTTTTAAGATAATGGGAATTGTTAATGAATTGGTCAAAATGAGGATACTACAATACTGTTCTCCAAAACTAAGCCACTGAAGTAATAGCTAAAGCTAACTCATAATATTTGGCATAAATCTGTAGAGCAACTAGAATTAGATACCTATATATTTATAAGGACCCAGATCCTAGTCTTTAGAAAGAAGGACTTCTACAAAAGTGTTAGACAATGTCACCAGATTCCTAGCTAAATGGGGAAATACATCTCAGTCCTTTAAGAAAGCTCTTTACAGGAGGTAGAAATTATAAATGTGGTAATCAAACAGGCAAGACTACAACTCACTGTTTTGAAAATACAGGGTATAAACCTTTCTACACTACCTCTGTTCCTCTTGAATAGCCTGGTAACTAACAGGATGACAGGAAAAGTATGGCACTATTCAGCGTGAGTAATCATGGAAAACTGATCAAAAGCAAGTACTTTAAGAAACTACGCCTCATATAAGACTCACCGAAAAGCCACCTAATTCTTTAAATGGTAATAAATTGTAGTTGTGTTCTACCTTGAACTGCCAAAAGTAAACTCACTATAACATGAAGTTTTCCATTGAAATTCTGAATACTTCCAATACAAATCCTAAAATACACCTCTCTACAACTACCTGAAGGGAGGTTGTAGCGAGGTAGGGGCCGGTCTCTTCTCCCAAGAAACAGGCAATAGGATGAGAGGAAACAGCCTCAAGTTGCGCCAGGGGAGGTTTAGATTGGATATTAGGAAAAATTTCTTCACCGAAAGGGTTGTCAAGCATTGGAACAGGCTGCCCAGGGCGGTGGTTGAGTCACCACCCCCGGGGGTTTTTAAAAGACATGTAGATGAGGTGCTTAGGGACATGGTTTAGTGGTGAACTACTTGGCAGTGTTAACGGTTGGACTCGATGATCTTAAGAGTCTTTTCAAACCTAAATGATTTTAAGATTCTATAAAGTTTTCTCCACATAAAATGAAAGGTCGGAAGTATGGTTCTGTACAGCATTCATCTGAACCCATTATGCTCACCTGATGGTTATGGAAATAATCTGTTAGAGCAACATGGGAATAATTCTAATGCTGGTATTCTAATGCTATCTGGTTTTTGGATAAATGAAAATATTCAGTCACAAAAATCTTCTACCTGTCATAACTATTCAATCTCTTGAAAAGTTTTAAAGGAAATAACGGTACAATAAAAGTTTCAAAATGAATTTTGCCTCCATCCAAAACTGAAACTGAAATCACATTTATACTGTTCAATTTCTTAAAACTCGAGAGCTAATAAAACAAAACTAAATACCTGAGATAAGCTAGGAACAGTGAAATCCATGAGACCCAAGCCATTACATGAATACATTTCTAGACCAACAAGAATTCTTGCCATAGGATTTTGTGCTTCATCATTATTCTAAGCAGAAATAAAAAATTCACATTAATAGATCTTTTTTTTTTGCAAGTAAACATTATTAAGGACATTAATTGAGATGACGAGGTAATAATAACTATTTTTGAAAACCTCAATTTGCTTAAGCAAGTCCTCCTCTCTTTATTGTGTCCTTAAAATGGGGGATTTTATGTATTTATTTTTAATTAACAGTGTGAACTCTGAACTACTACAGTTTCAACATTAAAAAACCATAGCAACAATACAATGAATGTAAATTCCATATATCACTGAGGGATTCCGGTTTTATAGACATAATAAAATAAAAAGCTAGGAATAAAATATTAATTTCCAGCCTACTAGGTCCATATTCTATCTATAAAGAGACCATATTAAAATGTTGATATAAATATAGCTGATTTTTCTTAACATTTTTAATGTAGTCATTTTATTATTTTAAATGTATGAATTCAAAACCAACTTTGTTATACAATCATCATGCCACAAACATCATCATAATTATTCTTGGCAGCTAAAAACAGAAGGTAGAGTTAAGAAATGTAGACTCACTGCTATGCCCAATGTGGAAAATTTGCTCAACTCCATAAAGATTTATGAGAACTACAGCCAAAATTTATTTTCATGTTGTATTCAAATATATAGAAGAAAATACACATTGATAATTTCAGTCACTATTAAATGAATTTATGAATTTAATTTTGATTTTTCAAAGAAAAGTTTCAATATTATGCAGGATTTCAGAGAAATAATACCTCCTCCTCAGTCCCAAGTTTATGTCTGATCTGCTGCTGATTTAACTGTTTTGCTTTCACCCATGTAGCAATGAGCTGTTGTTGTGCAGCGATAGGTACTGTTTCATTAGGTATGGTTCCAGTTGTCACATTTAGGGCAAATTCACAAATCTAAACACCAAGAAGAAAAAAAAAGACCGAAACATGGGAGAAATGTGGAAAGCCCTTTGTATGGAACATGTCATTCATTAGTTATTTTAAAATTATTGCACATGCATCTCTAAGCCTAACAACATCTCCATTAAGTCAACTCATATAGCAAATAGAAGTTACAGTACTCTGCCCCAGTTGGTAAGGAACTTCAGTGTGCATTTGGGGAGGACCTGTGGTGGCAGGAACTGTTAAAGAAGGTAGCTTATTTTTTGCAAAAATTTCTACAATTTAATGTATAAGAATTGTAATACATGACAGCTGACCAAAAAAGATTACACAAAATGAGGGCTTTGTACCTCTAAGGCAGCTTTGATATCGGGAAGTCCACTGGGATCTACTGAAAAAGACTGGATGACATTTGCTTTTTCATGTTTCTTCACTGCAGCTTTTCTGCTTCTGTCTGTTGCTGCATCTTTTTTTTCCTTCTCAGCAAGTTTTGGCTTTGGAATCCAACAAAGAATTAAGCCCCGAGCCAAAGCATTACATAACATCAATAAAATCGCAGTACTTCTGTAGAAGAAAACAAAAATCAGAAGTGCATACTGCAACAGATATGAGAGGAAAGTTACAAAATTTATTACTTTCAAGTAATAAACATTACTTGAAAATCTAGATTTTTCTCAGAAAGCAAAATTAGGGATGTTACAAAAAATCTTCCCGTTGGACAAGCAGTTAAAATGGTTAAACATACAAAAAACCACAACCAACTTTCACAGTTTACATCATATTTTTTCAGCTCTTTCTGTAATTGAACCTTCTATTTCCTCACAAGGAAAAAAAAAATCATATTTATGTCAAACACATTTAAAATATGATTTTTTATTAGTGGGCTGCCGTGCATGAAAATAATTACTATTTCCTAAAAAATTAACCTAAGCCTAACCCCTCAGATAAAACCATTTGTTTATTACACTGTATTACTCTTCATGCCAATCAACTGCTGAGCTGGAATTAGCTTTTTTTTTTTTTTTTTTTTGAGAAAACACAAACTGAATTATGACTAAGAGATTATTGCTGATACACGCTAATATAAATATCAGAATTAGTAAGCAGGTATTACCAGTCTTTATCTCTGCATAAACTGCACTTTAGGCTTTGTTCTCCAATACTGTTAAAAGACCCTTCTTTGCTGCTGGTCCTAACAGTTTGCCTAGTGCTGAGGTCAGTGTCAATAATGTGCTAAAATGTCTAGGATTTTGTCCCACAGTCAGACTTTGACTTGAGCATCTCCTCTGTCATAGTCAATCATTCTCCCATTGCATTTCCTACAGAACAGGATTTTTCTAAACCACTGTGGAATCTATGTTCCCATTTTCATGGCCTATTAATGTGCAAATTCCCTTTACTTTTTTTTTCTCTTTTCTCTTATATTTCAGAACCAGTAGTAACCACCTTACTCTCAAATATACTCTTGGAAATATTTACAATGAAATATATTTACAATATAATTCAATTTCAGAGCAACTGACAGCAAGAAAACACATTTCCAGCTGTCCTGCAAACTTACAGACTAAGAAAATTTTCCTGCTTCTTTCTGACTAGCTTAACAAAGTGTTATTTCACATGCACATGTTGCTATTCCATTGAAGAGAAATTAACTTTGCTTAGTCTAAAGTTAATACAGCTTACAGTGAATAGGAACAAAGGACAAATAGAAAGGATTAAAAAGTCATTTTCACACCACAAAATTAAATTTATCTTCTGAACTACTCTGTATATACCAAAATCCTTCTACTAATAATAAAAGCCAGCAGTAAGAGTCTTTCACAGCACAAAGTGATTTACAATGTTTGTAAAAATACTTTTTCTGTTTTAGAAAAAAAGAGCATATGCATAACCAAACATCTAAATTTACCCATTGTGCCCAACAGTCTTGATGGCTCCAAGAAGAGTCTGCAGATACTCAATAATTTCTCTCTGTCTTCCTGAAGAGATGAGATGTCTATTATAGTTCAAGATATACACCACAGCATTGTGAACAATCCAGGCTTCATTCAATTCTTCTCCTATTTCAGCTGCACGTTGGAAGTTTTCCATTGCATACTGAGATAAGTAGTCTATCCATAAACTATAAAATTAGTATAAAGCAGCTGTTATTCCAAAACTTCAACACTAGAAGGTATTATATCACAAGGCTAAATATGCAGTATTAGATCTCACTCAACAACAACAAAAAATTTTAATTACTTTTCAGTTGCATTTAAGTCTTCTTCCATTAACTTATATTTTACTTGGATGCGAAGATCACTCAGGAAAGGAATTAGTTTCAACATAAAATGGATATGAGGGTCTCTGACACACTAATGCTATTAGCTTAAAAAATAGTGGCTATAGCTCATGCTTCATCCACATGGTTTTTTAAAATGCGTATGTGAATCCACACATCAGTGCTAGAATAGAGATACAAGTAAAGCATTCCACTCAAGCGTTAAGAAGGCGTCTTTTTTACTTAACAACTGCGTGTGTTCTTGCGCTCAAAGATATCTCCAGATGTTCTGAAATGTTAAATGCATTTTTAATAGAATCACATCTTCTTCATAGTCTATGCAATAATTTTCTTTCAGTAACTTTATTTCTTTTCTTTTTTTTTCTTAATTATCAAGATGTACCATTACTTAGAAAAAGCAGTATTAATACAGCCTTGAATGACCATACAGAATGGCCATGGTTAAGTCACAGAACCAAAAGCATAAACTGACACAGGGTATTACTATGTCAACAATGGTACAGGACACAGTAGACCAAAGTGCTTTTTCCTATGAGGTTTTAATCTAATTCGGTAAACTCAAAAGCAGCTTAGTAGCAAATTTTGGAACAGAATCCTCATCTTCTTTGTCCCTTGGTTCTGATCAGTTTATACTTTTTCCCATTTTACCAAACATTTGCAAGCAGACAATGTGAGAAACTTCAATCTTCAGACTTAATGAACAGACTTAGGACACAACTCTGACATCCTACTCCTTCAGGACATGATCACTGTCACAATAAGGCTAATATCAGTATGAATGTGAACAGAAGAGAGTTTAAATATCATCTTCAGAATTCTCCCCCCTCTCCTCCTTTGCACAAAATAATTGTGTGAGACTAGAAAAAAAATGATGCTATGTTCTACTCTCCCTTACTCATTTCAATTGATTGGATAGAACAGACTAGTTTTGCAAACTGAAGCAATTTGTTGTATGTATTTGGGTATTCAAACACCATTATAGTTATAGGAGCTATAAAGCAAGACAAAGAGTTTTTTGATTTGGGGAAATATTTTTAAATATAGAATTTCATGGTCTAAATGTCAATATAACACAGATTTAATAGTTTTTAAGGTTGGGATACTAGCTTCTAGTTTCAGAGAAATAAATGAAAAATAAAATGCACACTCCAGAATGAAAGCAAACTAAAGAAAAATTATTTCAAGGGTTTTTTTTAGATTATTTTCTTTTTCCCATTACCATGACTACCTAAAAATATGAAACATCAGGTAACAATGAATTTTACTACGAAGAAATAACTTTTGCAATTATCATCTCTGTGTGATAATAACAATCTGTTAGAGTTCCTAGGTCTTGTTATATATTAAAGAAAAGCACCTGTATGGTTTCCATTCTGGATCACTTTCAGGAAGATATGAAACATATCCTGGACGATACTGGCTTGTATCTTCTGGAGGTACAGCATGATCATTCAGTTCAATTCCCTGCAATCTTAATAAATGAACAGTTGCCTGGAAAGACACACAGAAAAAAATTTTCTACCAAGGTTATCATTGTGAAAATAGACTGTGACTTAGTATTACTGTTGTTACCTGTTCAAAAATTAAAAAATGCAAAATGCTTTTTCAGATGTTGTACAGGCATGTACAACTATATGAAATACAATGTAAAATACTTTATAATCTTCCAATTGTCTAGAGCTAATTTTACTACATAATTTCATTGAGAAAAGAAAAAAAATTTTTTTTTTTTTTTTTAAATCATGCTGGAACTGTAACGATCCAGAAATATAATGTCACATGTCAAACATTTACAATAGAATCCCTTGTAAAAAAGTGTTATCACCACCTGCAGTGAAAGTATTGCTATAGTTACTTTCACACAGTATTTTGATAAAGATGCTTCATGAAACTACTTCTTCCTTTAGTTCCTGTGGAGATAGATAATAATTAAACTCAAAATTCCAGTGTTTTAAGATTTATACATAAAATTATATATAAAACAAATACAAATGACAGCTGTGTAATTTATTTACCTCTGCATTAATGAATCTTATTTCTGCTAAAATTCTGAGTAAATCTCTTTCAAAAGAGAAGAATTTAGCAGGTAGTAATGATTCTCCTGGTAAGCTGTCACCTTGATCATCATCCATCATAGTGGTACTAGCTTTCTTCTTCTGTGCTAAAAATAAACAAACAAACAAATAAATAAATAAAACCATTATTATTACCATGCAAATCAGAAAAAGTCACCTTCATTTTAAAATTTAAAAATCCCTACACATTCTTAAATCCATAAGAAAGAGTTAACAAGTACAGATTTAAAATTATTTCTCTCAATTTTTTTTTTCATCAGTATAATTTATTGCACTCAAAACCCATCCTTCTCAAGCAGTACTGAGGTACTGGTTACCTGTGATTTTGCTGCATTTTCGCATACACTTCAATATTTGCAGCAAATAATTTGCTCCAGTCACAACATCCATACTGAAATTACATTAATATAAATATAACCCATGGCCTCTAGTTCAATTTCATTGCTTCAATAGAAGTGGAGCACTGGACTGGACATTATGCAGTGGCTAAAATCTCAGTGTGTTTAAATCATGGATGGGGTTGACTTTCTGGCAACATACACATCAATAAAGAGAAAATGAGCATTATTTTTCTTTAATAATGAAGAGAAAAGACCAAGATTATTTTAATACAAACACAAAGTAAGAGCATAAAAGCTGTCACAGTGGGTTCCCTCTACATTGTTGGACAATAGTGGGTGTTTGAGGAAAGGCATAAAAAGTAGGATACACAAAACTACTTTTTTTCCTGGCCTATCTTCACAGTTTTTCCAGAATCTGCACCCAAGCAATCTCCTGAACCAGAGGGTCTGTTTGACCCATCAAGTTCAATACTCTTCGATAAACTTAACTTATTAGTCTTCATCTAATTCTTTAAACCATACTTCGATATTCCAAAATAACCTTTTAATTTCTGTTTAAAAGTAACGTTTCTGTTTTCTTAAAACCTACAGTCTGATAGTTTGACTGCATTGCTCCTGGTTCCTAGAGCAATCACACGTATTTACTTTCTCCAGACTAGCCATGTTTCATCTTTCATCTCTTTTTCAAACTAAAGGGAAAAAGAAGTACTTACAAGAAACTCAGGGCAACCACGCACCAAAAGCATCATATTAAATAGGAATTGGTATGTTCTTTTTCTTTACTCTAGAACATCTTGAATTATTTGCCTTTATTCAGGCCTGACAACCCAGCAAACTTCTGTAGAGGGTCTTCACACTACAACAACTATCTTTGCCCTATCCTCAATATGATATATATAAAGACAACCTTTAATTTTTCTCACCTGCTAATCCTAGAATTAGTAATAGTAAAGAAAAATTAAGTGGAACATGAAAATGAACAGTGCCAACAGTTCTCAGAGAACTCCAGTCAATCAAAAATTTCTCTTCCTGCCTTGAGTATCTACAAGCTTATTCACATTTCATTTAACTACAAGTAGTATTCCCACAGTTCGAAACTGCCAGGAATAGATTACCGCAACTGCTCCACCAAATGCAGCATTGTTTCGCTTGCATTTACAGAAACACGCAGCACTCAATGAAGTATGAATGGGTTTCCAGGAGGCCACTCTACAGTTCTTAAGACCTTCAGCAAGGTCACAGTTATTGTTTGATTTCTAGTGAAGTTCTGCCTCTGAAAGCATTGACCAACTTCAGCAACCTCATAACAGACTTTGATCGAACCATTTGAACACTTCTGAACAGAGATGAAAAGTGTCTTGATCTCCTGCCTACCCAGGAAAAGTGTTTAGACTGACACAGACAGAATTATAAAGCCCTGTAAACATTCAGAGTATGAGAAACCTTTACCCTGGAAATGCAAAACTTCTGAAAGAAAAAAAGAACATACCAGTTCCTATTAATGATGGTTTTTGTGCGTGGTTGCCCTGAGTTTCTGGTAAGTACTTCTTTTTCCCTTTAGTTCGGAAAAGAGAGGAAAGATGAAACACGGCTAGTCTGGAGATGCAAAACTTGTGAAAGAAAACAGGTAAATTAATGCCCTATTTTAAGTGGACCTTGGAAACAATCTACAGAAAAAATGTGGAATAGGTTCAATTAACATCGGCTAGAGAAAAAAAAAACCAGCCAACAGGATGTGTACTAGAATTTCATCTATTCTTAATGGTGAGTTTTATGAACTCCCAGGCAAAAAAAAACTGTAACAGAGATATGTAAAAGTCACCAAGCAGCTAGTGGTTTGAAAGTGCTCTTTCCCGGAGTTGAGAACTCTTAACATGTGTGGTAGGTTTTCAGCAGACCCTCAAGGAACAAGGCACAAAATGTCAGATACTTCAGAGGAACCACTAATAAGGAATAAAGGGTAAAAAATGTTACCGTGTGAGCCTCATACAAAGTGACTAATAATCCATTTTTCTTCGGCTTCCTCAGGTAATTAAGTATGACAGAGATGGATAATATGGACGTAGATGACCATTAGGGAATGAACCTATTTTCTTAGATGGGTAGGTACATTTCGTGTAAGTACTTTTCTTTAGCACTGGTGAAACACTTCTGAAGGCAAAGTATGGTTTCAACAGAAAAATGATTGACTGATTTCTAGATTCAGAGGTAGAAAGAATATTCCATGTATGCCAACACGCAGTGACAGACAAGAGTCTCAGGGAACTTTGGGAATGGGAGGGAAGAAAATAATAATATCATCTGACTCCTTCAAGTAACTCTAATAAATGAGAAAAAAGTTCCTCTTACAACATTCAAAATAATTTGTTCACTTACTTTTTTTAGGTTTTGTTACCTTCCGAAACAAAGTATCATCATACAAGAGACAAAATCGACATGCTGCGCGGCAGACATCCCATACTTCTTGTGTACGTGCAACTTTTGCCAAATCTGCCCAAAGTATAATTCTACCAAAGAAAAAGCATACATAAAATTACTTTATAAGCAGGATTATCTTCCACACTTCAGGATCGACAAAAAAATCATGTCAATAATGATGGCCATCATCAATAAAAGTTTCAATCCAATAAAAATTAATAAATGGAAGACTTATCAGTAGCAAAGATAACACTATTACTTTATTAATTTAAAAAAAAATCCCCTCAGCATATCAAGAATGGGACAAAATTCTTGTTTTGGATAGTAACTATACTGAAACTTCAAAATGTGTGTGACACCCCTAATTATCTATCTTATAAAATAAACTAAATTTCAAAATAAGTCTTGAAAACAAGTTTGGATTTAGAATTTTCTAGAAAACAATTTAGTTTAAACTTTATCACAGGAATTTTTAGTGCAGCAAAAAAAAGAAACACCTCCTTTTAAATGAAGAATGATAAAATGATATACAAACAGCCAAAACAAAATCTGTGATTTTCCTACAGATTAATCTTTCTGACCCTCAGAATGGACTACTTAATCTCTTTATCAAAAAAACTGTAGCATGCAATGTGGTACAAGGACCTAAAAAGTCCTACAAGGACTTCCGCAAAGTTTCAATTGTACATCAAGTTATTCAGTCTTCCAGCCTGAATCCATTCATTCTTCTGTGTGTTCAGTTCACATCAACAGAATAGGTGAATTTATGCGTGTATGTGAGAGAGTGGATTAGAAACAGTGAAAGAATACAATTATGCATGGCATGTGAATGGAATGGAACTTTTCAGACATAAAGTTAAACACATGCTTAAATGCTTTGCCAGGTCTGACTGAAGTATTCAGCCTCTTACAAGGTATCATCGAGTAACTTAACAGCTGCAATAAGCAATCTTCCTGTTAGAGACTTCTACGCAAGACAAAAGAGATGCTTCTTGTCTATAGTAATTACCTCTCTCTGTCATTCTCATTTCTTAAGTGTTTCAAATGTTCATCAACTTTCTCCACACTTTTAATATGATGATGTGCTTTTGCACAGAGGTAGCTTATTTGACTTCTACTTTTACCTGAGGAAACTTAGCAAAGAAAAAAGAATTTAAGATAATTTTTAAGTATTAGAGAAGAAAAAATCCACATGAAGGGTATGCAATTTGATTCATAACTACTTTCTTAAACACTTGAAATCCAGCCCTTTTTTCAGTCCTTCAAGCTTTCCTAAAACCAACCAACCAACATGAAAAAAACTACACCCCACCAGCATCTATTCTGTTTTTCCTATATCTTCAGATATAGTTGGCCCATACAAAAACTGATTTATGCTTGTTTGGCCCCCAAATATTTCAAGTACACCTCTTTTCTGACAGGACATGCATTGCTCTAATCAGCTTCAGTCAAGAGTAAACGGATAAAGTAATACATGAAGTCCACATTCATGCTGATTTTAAGAACACTTCTAATCAAACACATTTTCAATCAATATTGAAGTTTGTTGTTTTGTTTTCATTTGAGAATACTGACTTTTGTTTTACTTCGTCAACAAGATATTGGGCAAAAATATTAAACAAAGAAATAACCAACATAGAAAAATGATGCAAGGGAGGAACAAGCTGGCCCCCTGAGGTAGAAAATTACTCCAGTGGTACAGATATATCAAAAAGAGATTATTTTTTGCAGTGTAATGACATAGAGGAGATGCTTTGCATTAGAATACAAGTAACTCGATGTGACTGGGAAATCTGATGAGTCTGTACATTCACTTGAATCTAAGTGATGGTCCCTCACATAATGCAGACTGAGTAACTTTTAATTTGATCCTCAAAAAATCTGCCAAATAATAGCAGCAAATACATATAAAGTATTTCTGGCTTTAAAATATATATATAAACAAGTTCACTTACATTCACGGAAGGCATAGTGTCTCACCATTCTTGTTAAAAATATTTTGGAATGCATTATCCAGCATATGATAAGGCTGTGTTACCTAACTATACACATAGCTCATCTGACAGAAATAGTTCCGTATAATACATAATGACAGTAATATCATGTAAGGTTGTAGCGCAAAGAGTTGTGGATTAAAAAAGGACATTGTTCTCTGGATCTATGGGTACAACTCTCGCTAAATTAGGCCAGCATATACATCAAAAAAGAATGAAATGTTGACGCACAGTTATTTATGCAACTTAAAAGAAAAAATAACCTGATGTCCTGTCCTATCTATATTTTAATAATACAGTTGCATATATATTTTCTTACTCCTTCAATAAACATGTTTAAGTTTGTTGTAACCTAAGTGTCATGGAAAAAGCAAAAAACTCACTCTTTGGATGACAGCCTCAGAAACAACAGAAATCTTTCAAAACAAAATTTTACAAAACATTGTGCCAATCAGATAGAAAGTATTGTAATAATTGTAATATAGTGATAATAGCACCCATTTTAATGGCTTATCTTGGAAGGCTAATGTGTAGTAAGATTTATTCTGAGGAAGTTTGGATATTTTACAGTTGTCAATTCAAAATTCAAGAGCAAGTAGAAATACATGCATGCTTTTAATTCTCTTCATTTCACAAATACAATGCATTATATCACCATAAATCATGTATGAAAATGTTTTCCAACAAAATAATTTTCACATACTTAAATGTACTGCACAAAGTGGAATTGTTGATTCTGCAAATAACACTCTTAGTTTTAAGTCATCAGTTGATCAAGTTTGAAATAAGAACATGCAAGGTAAACATTTTGGCCTGGTTGAATAGATGGCATGAGAGAACTGCATGGCCTTCCATGGCACGAACAGGCTGCTTTGGAAGCTACAGGACTGCTGTAGCATTCCCTTCCTCCAGCATCAACTCTACCCTGGGAGTACACTTTTTGAGTATACTCAAAAAGTTAGTCAAATTAGTTACACACTTGCATTATTGCCAAGGTAAGATAAGACAGTTCAAGCAATCTGGAAAATCTGTTCCCAATCTTCAGCAACAGGCTGTATAGTCACGAACCGAAGCTGTTTGTGGCATAAGGAACATGTCTATTTATGATCCATGTTTTAGAAAGTAAATAATGAATTCATGCCTAAATCTCTGTGCAAAACTCGATCTCTCAAAAGCAAGATTTTAGAATAGAAAGATAATTACAATATAGAATGAATACTCAATAATATATGTAATTAACACAGAATAGTATGCGGTGAAACTTCTGAAAATACCACTTAAAACTGACCTTGGGTAAGAACATTCAGGAGTTACACATAGTGAAAATAAAATTACAACACAACTTACAACATACTACAGCACAACAATAAGATTCAGATGAATTCAGAGGGGAAAACAATAACATTTCCTCTTCCAGTACCACAATATAAATCTTAGATCCCTAATGAAATCAATAGGAGCTTTGCCGCAGAATTCAGCAGAACTGTCACTTCACCTGTATTGCAATATTCTCTATATGTTGCCACTGGATGTTATGTCCAACCTTTAAGACTGTGCAAAGCAGTTAAAGTCAAGTGTAGTAACTTCTAGTCACACATACGTACCTTTAGCTTCATTTTCACTGTCAAGGACTACTTGAAATGAATCAGGAGCTAGTGCAAGACCTGCATTTACCAAAAGGGACCTCTTTTTCCTCACATTATCCTTCTGCTTTCCCCTTTTAGCCTACGTAAAGAAAAGAACTAATTGTTATAAGGTTCATTTCTATTATATTCCTATTTATGTATCTTATTTACTAAACATAACAAGTGCAGATCATAGAACTTTGGTTGATCTTGACATGAATACATCAAAAATAAATGAATACAAAGTACTGTTCATGCTCCTCATGGATCTTTACGATATATTCCTCAGTGTACAACTTGTCATTATGTTATACTTTGTTAAATAAAGAACAGTATTTATTTAGAAACCAACAATAACATATCCGTTGTGCAACTAGGAATTGCTGCAAAATATAAAAAATTCATAGTCCACTCAGAATTAGCCAAAGCCAGAGGAGGTATAAGTGATTTTTTTAAAATAACATTTAAACGGAGTAAACTTGCATGGAAAAGCATTAAAACTAGACAAAAAAATCTTCACTTTTCTTTGTCTTAACAATAGACATATCCACTCACCAGCAGCTTTCCAGTACTGATGTTAGGTTCAGCAAACACATCTTAATTCCTGTGAATATCCCAAAATGGTGTATAGCTGAAATTTCTTTTAGCCAACTAACAATCAATTGCCAGTATGACTTTTGTTCAGGTGCTGAGGCACCACAACAGAATTAGATGCAATAACTCTTGACAATGACTACACTGTGACTTTAGATTATATTATTTAGCGTCAGTTGTAAGTGTGACATAATACTGATTTATCTCAAAGCCAGCTAGGATGTTTAGATGTTTGGCCACTGCTCCCCTCATTAATTAAAACACTGTTCCATGCAATGAAATCTTAATTGTTGGCAATTATGAGTAGGCTTCTTTTTTGCTGATGTTTTTGCTAATGAATAACTTCCTCTCCCCGCCCAGGAAATAAGCTTTGAACATAGCTGGAAAAAAATCCTCTATCGCAGTTTTCAGTGTGTGAAGCAGCATGACCACCATAGGGAGAATTCAGAGTGTTTTTCAAGGTAACCAACCAATGCCAATTTGCTGAAAGCAAGCTGATGCTGGTTCTACTAATATGCAGTTCTACTAAACAGCTGGCTTTCCTCTGCTAGAATTTAATAAGCAAACTTATTTCAGCTACTGACCTTATTCTTCATGATTACCTGTTCAATCATCACTACTGCCCAATCCTCTAGACGCTCAGGTGACTTATACAGCATAGTGCACAAACGAAGACGGTTAAAAGTCAATCTTAGATGTTCTTGATACTGCCCGCTGTTGTTTAGATATATAGCTTTTTGCAAATGTTCCACAGCAGCCTCTATTCTATCCCCATCTTCTTCAATACGAGCTATTTCCATATGAACTTGGCAACGCAACAAAATCAACATGCTAAGGAATATGAATTTAAATGTAAACTGTTAAAATGAGGCAAATTAAAATTCTTCGACCTAAAAATTACCCAAAAGTGAAACTCAATAATTAAAAGTGATTCCAGTATGAAAATATATTCCCTTTCTAACTTACTTGTCTCTTTCATTTTCACCATTATACCTTTTTAATGAAATGACTTAGAAAATTTAATTGCATTGTACTTCCATTAATCCTGCATGAGAAAACACAGCCACGAGGAAGCAACACATCTTGTAGACTAACTGATCTTTGTGTATTAGCAGAACTCTCTTTCAGTACCACACTGAAGTTACCACTTCGGTATGCAAATCAAGTGAACAGATTTTCAAAAGTATTTATTAACTCCCAGAGAGAGTTGAGAGCACGATGTACTGGATAATGGCCGCTTTTGATAAAAGTTCACTCTCTGTTCATAACATTTAAGAAGATAATACTTCTAAAAATCTAGCCCTGATTGCACTAGCTCACCACTTTTAAAGATTTGGCTCAGCACTGGTGTACACACTCACTGTAGGCAGTGTCTTTGCCCAGATGTTGCTGCAACCACTCTATGAAGTCAGAGAAGACTGCATGTTCTCCAGTCTCAGGTACACTGTGCTCCCTATCCATCACCTGCCCCAGGAAGCTGTTCATGACAGCTCTGAGCTCTACGTGCTACTTTAGATTATTTCCAGGAAGAAAAACAAAAAATGAGATAAATGAAAACAATTTTATGAAAAATAGAACTGAAGGAAGGTTTTCAAGGCTATCAAATATCATGCCAAAGAACTAATGTATGTCCACATTAGAGCTAATCTGACTGCGCAAATATCGCCCTTTTCCTGCTGACCAAAGTAATTACAATTAATGCTTACAATCAAAACAAAAATTAAGACAGGCAAATTAGTAGGGACAAGTGACTTCATTCAATCTCTAGTGACAGTACCATCTCAGAGCTGAGGTTGAGTCTACTGGATTGTTAGGAATATACGGATAACAAAAGCCAAAGCCCTAACCTCCCAAAAACCTAACCTGCAAGCTTTTAGAGAAAAATTGTCATTACTGACATTTAGTATAAACATCAAAGTCACGTACGCTGATATTGCACTCTTTATATGGAAAGCGTAAGAAATGCTTGATGACAGTATAGTAATACAATATAGTGTTTTTATACAGGTGTATATCTGCTTCTTCAGGCTTGTTTCCTCTTTATGCAACTAAAAATTACATCTTAAAAACACTGAAAATATATTCCTCACCTTTATAATACTGTAATACTTTTATCAGAAACCACCTACCGTTCTGCTCAAATGACAGATTATGTTGATTGTAACTAGCTCTACTACAAAAGTTATGATCTTTGTTCTTAGTAGTCAGCCTATGTATAGGTCCAAACTTAACTAAGTACCACATACTAAGGTTTGCTTGTTCCACTCAAATTAACAAAAAAGGTGAAGCTATTTAGGTGCTTAAGGTTAAGTACTGCATAACAGCAAACAGAAGAATACATCTAAAAAAATTATACATTTTCTTAATACAGTAGGTTTTTAAATTAAAAAGAAGTATCACCGAAGATACAAAAATAGTATCTTGCAAGAAGTGTCTTATTTGAGATGTAATACAGAAGCCATGATGCTTTTTAAAAGTAATTTTTTAATTGTATGTTTTTAACCAACAAAAGTAATGTTAATACAAGAATCTACACCACATTCCAACACACTTACTCATACTGCAGCTTTGGAATTTTCTCATATAATTTTGATTAACTATAGTATTTTTCAGTTCCTAACAAATTTCAGTATTTGCTATAGGCCATTAAACAGTGTGAGATTTTGCCTGAAAGGAACCTATATTTAAATGATTAACGAGGAAATGTATGCAATACGCAGACGTTAATTTATTACAAGCTAGTGGAAAATTTTCAAAATCACTTAATATCATAGAGCTTGAGCTTTGAAATGAGTTTGATGCTCAGTCATTAGACCTTTCAAAGTAACAAATAAAAAAGTACACAGCATAGAAAGTTACCTGTCAATCTCTTCAAGGGCATCAGCAACTGATATCAACGGCTTTCGCACATGTTGATGCAAATTGTGTTGTAGTAGTGGTAAGCACAGATTCCACTGTGTTGTACAAACAACCTGAATGACATCAGGATCTCCCAATTGAACTGCATGTTTTAAGGTGAACTCAAGATTTTTTATCAACTCCAGCTGAGCCTACACAAATGAAAAATTAATTAGCATATATTGCATTTAATGAATACAACTTCTTGCATGTTCCTCCAAATTTTAATCTTAGGGCTGTTTCCAATAGAAAGCAGTCCCTCAACCAGCAGACTTTGGAAACTTTTTTTTTAAAAATAATTTTTTTAAAAAAATAATTTCTTTAATAAAAACTTTTTTTTTTTAAATAGGCATTGATAACTAAGGAGTATTTCTTTTAGGTACTCCATGCTGCTACTACATATTTCAGGCAGAAGTCTGTCAGCTATTCCCCGTTCTTGTGATAAACAGAAATTGCTAATTGTGAAATATTTGTGAATTCAGAAGGCTTAGCTGCTTTTTTTTTTTTTTTTTTTACTTTTTGTAGCTTATACTAAGCTACAAATGCAGTGTAAGAGAGGAAAAAAAGAAATAATATGAATGGGATTTGCCATACTGTCAATTAAACTTGGTTCCTATTAAATCTAAAAGCAAATCCTTACCTACAGTAACAGATACTTGCTAATTATTAAGTTCTTTTTAGAGGTTATGCAATACAAAAAAAAAAAAAAGAAAAAATCAAACAAAAACTCTCCAACCGCATATACTGTGGTAGGAATATTTAGAAATACCTAAATATCTAAATATCCTATTTCTACTTAAGCAGTATTAGCATTGTTTCATATTATGAGGAATTAATGGAATTTTTTTTTTCAAAAGGTGAATGGAATTTCTGAACCCCAAAATGAGAACAGTCATAGATAGGAGTAAGTTTATGCACTAACACTATCGATTTCCATGAAGCATATTCATACTTCCCCTTTTAGGAACTTGAGGTGCCTCTAATAGCTGTTCTAAATTGCTCATTGTAGGCATCTATCTAATCCCATTGATAACATTGACCATTTAGGCTTCTACTTTTGATGGTCTGAATGATAACTGAGTCAACTGACTATAGAAATCCAAGAAAATCCTCCCCAGTGTGACAATTTATCAGGAATAATCTGCATTTCTCTGACGTAAGAATTTGTATGAGATCGCCCATAACATGCAATAACAGTTGAGTTGGACTCAATGATCCTTATGGGTCCCTTTCAACTCAAGAAATTCTATGAAAACACCTCCCATAAATGTAAAATATGAAAACAAGAGAGCATGCCGCAGTGCTACCATCTTTACTCTTGGGAAGTAACATATTATGAACCTTCATAGCCAGACAGAAGACTTAAGGGAGGAATATACAACTGTTGTTTATTTTTCCCTGTTTTCTTCTTGGCAGCCCAATTAGAAAGAATATAAAGTTTAAAAGAATTTCTGATCAGTATAATGTAATTAAGATACACAAGTCCAAAGCAATTTTCCACATTTAAGAAATTAAAACTTTTACTTTCCTCTCAATTTAATATTAAAGAACATACCTCAACAACTCCTTTGGTATAAGTCACAATTTTAGTGCCAATTTTTTTTATTTCATATTCATATTCCAGGCATTCTATTTCAATAAGTTTCCCTTGCTCCTATGAAGTATTAATATACAAAATCCTAATTTTAATAATTAAAAAGGAACACAATGAAGATTATAATTACACTAATACAGCACTGTACTTTCTTACTGAAAATCCCACTATACTAGCTAATTAACTGAAACAATAAAAAGGGAGTAGAATTTGTTGTTGGAACAGCAGTCACTTCTTACTAAGCCAAAGCTGCAAAATAACTGTACTAGACTTTTTAAAGTTGTTCATTGCCAGACTTAGCCATAAGAAAACCAGTGTACACTTGATTTTTCCTATACTGTAATTTGATTTCAGTTCTAGTAGATTCTTGCTCACTAATGTTATTGAAAAGGTACATGCTTGGAATAAACAAAAGCTAGTCAAGACAGAAAGGATTCATCTTGGTGGGTAGTGCAACTTTTAAGTGAAAAAAGAAGTTAGATTTTTAAAACCTCAGGAAAGATCTGGCTATTAAATCATACAAATTATATGTATGGATCATCTAAGATATTTTGTTTTTGGTTTCATGTGGTGCAGTAGGGAAAGCCAGACAGAATCTCCATTCATCGTTCATTATGAACTACTATCAAATCATGATCTTTATTAATTTAACATCCCCATGACTGGAAAACAGATGAGATCTTGAAAAACTTAGATGAATGTAGAACTGCCACTACCATGTAATGACAAATACATAGAGAGACAGAATTCAGAAATCTGTCAGTATTTGGCAAAAGTCAAGGAATAGGAACTTGATACAGATTTCTCTCACTCTACCATGAAGAGGTCACTGTCAAAATGACGCCAGACAATCTGAAAATGATCACTTAAACACCCACTAACTCTAAGGGAGAAGGTTGAAATAGAAGCAAGGCTTCTCTACTGCTGCTGGAGAAGGGATACTTGTTATTACTGTCTATACAAACACTCGAACTAAATCCTTGTGAATCTTTTATCGGGGGGATTTAAACACATGTTCCTGTGGAATGCTATGGAATTGTGTATGATTTTAGCATTGCGGGAAATTTTCAGAAAAAATGGGCCTGAAGCAGATACCGGGAATAAAAAAATGTCAGTGAGGATAAGTAAAATTTACATTACAAGTAACTCAAAATAGGATCATTATAATAGAAATTTGGAAATATGTTTTGAAATTTGTTTGGCAGTATTTGCCACTTATATTTCCTTACATGCACGTTTCAGATAACTAAAAACTTACTCATGGGGATCATGAGTAGTGCAACCAGGCACTTTTTCATGTATTTTTATATCTGAAAAACATACTGATTTTCTGAATACAGTGATGAACATTTCTGTTTCTCAACAGGTGTAGTTGTTTTGGCTTGAATAGAATTAGTTTTCTTCACAGTAGCTTGTATGGGGCTACGTTTTGGGTTTGTGCTGAAAACAGCGTTGATGACGCAGGGGTGTGTTAGTTACTGCTGAGCAGCGCTTGCACAGCGCCGGGGGCTGTTCTGCTCCTCACCCTGCCCTGCCGGCGAGCAGGCTGGGGGTGCGCGAGGGTTTGGGAGGGGACACCGCTGGGACAGCTGACCTCAACTGGCCAAAGGCATATCCCACAACATAGGAAGTCATGCTCAGCAATAAAATTGGGGGGGAGGTTGACGGGGGGGCCGCTGCTCGGGGACTGGGTGGGCATCGTTCAGTTGGTGGTGAGTAATTGTTTTCATTTGCATCACTTTTCTTGGGTTTTATTTTTCTCTCTGTTTTTTTTTCTCCTCTTTTCTTTACAATTTTTTTTATTATTGTTATTATTATTACTAATTTCTTTTTAATTATTAAACTGTTTTTATCTCAACCCACGAGTTTTTTCACTTTTACTCTTCCAATTCTCTCCCCCATCCCACCAGCGTGGGAAGCGAGTGAGCAGCTGTGTGGTGCTTCGTTGCCAGCTGGGGTTAAGCCACAACAATGGGGAAGGAACAGAAGAAACAAATCTGAGAGCCAGCTGGACGTAAGAATCAAAAAGGGCACACACATTGAAAGACCAGTTATTAGGGAGACCACACAAAATTTTAATCTAAGAATAGCCCTACAGTAACGTTATAATAAAAACACTACAGAAGAGTAAAAATTATTAAATGTCAGTAAATAACAAATCAAATAATAGTTTGCTGGAAGATGAATCATTCCTACTAAAGGAAACTGGGAAATTTATAGGAACAAACACTATCAGAAAAGATCCACACAAAGGAAAGGATTAGGGAGTGCAGTTTGTGGCACAACGTCTCTGGATTTCTCGCTCCAGTGAGAGAACTATACCGCTTAAGTCCTACTTTACAGAAAAGGTAACAACTCTGGGGCTTTTTTTTTTTTTTGCAAGCTTTTTTGAACTCCTCCTTCCATCAGTCCCCTAATCATGCTCCAGACAAATGCTCTCTTTTCTCCTCATCAAAATTAGCATTCGTATGCTGTTCTGCAAGGTTGATACTGTACTCATAAAGACTGAAGTGAATGTAAGTAACATTAACTGCTTTTAGAGCTTACATCTTGGTGACCAATTACAGTCTCAATGGGTAAACTGGTTAAATCTTCAAAATCTGCAGCAGCATTTAACTTCCAATCAAACTGTTCCACAGATAACGTTTTAAAAACATAGGCAAAAATTTACAGTTAACATTTATTTTCCAAAACTAACTGCACCACTAATTACTCTATTCTACCTATACCCTACCTTCTGACCTTACATCTTCTCTCTAGTTTAGGAATAGATCACTTATCCAAGTAATTATTTATATTAATGAATATATAAACAATACAGAGATGGACAGAAATCACAGAACCATCAGTATTATTTTTAAAGTATAATCACAAGGTTGGGGGGGGAGAGCAATGTTTGTAAAAAAAAAAAAATCAACCATAATTAATATTAATACTTACAGTAATCCCAGCCCTCTTCAAATCAAGTATACAATCATATGCAAGCTTAATGCAGTTTACTTCCATAGAAAAACGAGCTAATTCCAGAATCAAAGGAATCCTTCAAAAATAGAAAAACGTCACTTCAGAGAATCTGATATTGCTCTTTCATGGAATGAGAAAAACACTATATGAAAGTAACTTTATGCAATATATCTGAAAACCTTGAAGTCACCTGAATATTAAAGGACATGTGATTATACTAGTAATGCTCACAGTTAAAAAGGAAAAAGATTAAAGTTGGCTACATGAAAAATACAAAAGTTCATCTGTTTATGGAAAATAATTAGTATACTTCTACTGTAGTCTTGCACAAACTGTTCCTGAAGAACATAAAGAATGCAGAATGAAATGTGTGCAGCACAAAGATGGTGAAATAGCAAACGAAGATTACAGGTAATTCTGTAAATACAATGCAGTCAACTGGCACCCAACTTAAAACAGTCAAACCCATTGGTTTATCAACAACAAAGGGTTATGGAAAGATTTAATCAGGTTATACAAACAGCTATATGGAAGAAGATATTTAATCTTGAGTCCTTTAATAAAGCCTAATAGGACCTTTGTCTTCTTTTAAGATGACCTAAGCGTTAACACAACACGAACAATTATAACTAAGTGCTAGTTCACTCTCTTCAAGGCCAACAGGAATTTTGACAGACTTCAGTGGAAGCAGGATCAGCTTCAGCATCAACTTTCACAGGGCTATGACAAGTAAAACTCACTTCACACTGAGAACAGATGCTGGAGGTACATCATATTGTTTCAAAAGTACATATACAGAATTCAGATTTGCGGTGGCATCACTTGGAAATTCATTTGTGTCCCGCTGCCTGCAATATATTAGGAATTGATCATAACTTTTCACAAGAAATATTATTGCATTAGAAATTTGAAGTAACTCTCCTCGTTATGGCTCCTAGTCCAATGTATTAGTGAGATACCTGGATTTTGAAATATCAGAGAAAAAAAATTTAAAAATCAAGTCAAGAAAACCTACTTCAGTATGCCAAGTAAGTTAACTCAGAGACAGCCAGACACGAAGCACAAAGCACATTCCAGCATAAGAATTAGTATTTCAGACAGTAAAGTAAATTTTATTCCAGAAGCAAAGAAAAATGGTGTGCAAATCTCCTTTCCTATTATGTCAACATAAATTAATCCACTAAGAAAAGAATTAATACTTTTTAAAAGGGGAAGTGTTGAGACATTGAAAAAAAAAATTAAATGAGATTTTGTTATAAGTCTAATTTTCAAAATTGTTTTATGCCTTTAAAATTTAAAAGTTTAAAAAGTATTATGCTTCCCATCTTTGCGATTCATGCATTGTATTTCAGGTGTGATTTCCCCACTTCATCTTTACTCTCTTATACAGGACTTGTGTACTGAATCGCAACCTGTTGGATACAAAAATGTCTTTCAATCTCTTAAATTCTTTAACCTGAGAATATCTGTACGGCACACTATTCCCTACATTCGCAAAGAACTATCTCACTTTTTACCTGAGGCTGTTCTGTAGACAGGCCTGACAGTTACTACCCAAACTGTCATTATAGTTTTCCGTTTGAGACACCAATCTTTGCAGTAGATTTTTCTACTAGCAAATGGGATATCAGGACCTGACTCTACCTCTGTAATATCAGCATCAAAGTACAAGTGGAAGGATACATTTTAATACTTACGATTTTAACATCTGCATTTTATAAATAACTGAAAAATGGATGGAATTTTGTATTTCCTTCTCTACCTGGGAAATATCCATTAGTTTGTGATATACCTATAAAATAACAATTTAATTATTAATTGATTAAATAAGCAAACAAAGGACAGACACACTCAATAGGGCTAAAATAAAGCAGGTATGTTGACTGTAGGCTTGTTCATGGACTTTAAGGGCAGTGAGGCTACTACGATAATCTATGTTGTTCTGCCCAGATACCACAAAGATGACCTAGTAGAGATATGCTAATCTTCACATAGTGAGGATCAGAAGTATTAGCAGAAATCTAAATGCGGAACTAACATCTGAGTTAGAATTCTAATGAATGCATTTTTAATAACACCTTTTGATAGCACACATTCTGAAATCATCTTATCCAGCTATGAGAAGTGAGCCCTAGGTCAGGTTGGACGGGGCTCTGAGCAACCTGATCTAGCTGAAGATGTCCCTGCCCGCGGCAGGGGGGTTGGACTAGATGACCTTTAAGGGTCCTTCCAACCCAAACTATTCTATGATTCTATTCAAATTTATCTGTAACTATAAATTATATATAACAAAAAATATTATGAAGAAATGACAATAAACTGTAGTTACTTCAATTTAACTATAGAGTTACACATTAAACATGTGCACATCATCTCTCCTGACTCTCTCACACTGATTGCCCATAGCAATCAATACTGATTACTTAAGCTGTACTGGAACAATAAGTTTTGCAGGACTTAATTATGCTGTTACTAACGCACTCAATAGTGTGGATCATTATTCTGTAGCCCTGCTGAGACACATAGCCCAAGTACAATATTAGAACTACTTTATTATTCTGTTTAAGGCCACTGTCAAATAGCTTTGCTCCACACTGCCTCTAAAACATACAGAAGTCACTTTGACCTTGCCTAAATGTTATTGCCTCATTAATATCGCACCTCTGGAAGGTTGTATATTGGTTCTCTTAATTCAAATATTAGAGAACTTTGTATTATAAACATATGCTCTTGAAAGGCAGTGATTGGGAGTGAACAGAAAAAGACAATAGGCAGTGTAGCAGAATGAAAGAAAATATGACTGCACGCAACTTCCAAGTTTTATTTGCCTATTTCTGCTTTTGCCACATTCGTCTTGACCCTCTTATTTCCCAAATTAAGGGCATGCAAGAAATGTGAACTATTGTCATATGCTCCAATTCCCAAACCCATTTATAGGGTTCAAGTTGGGTCATTTAAGTATTTATCAGCATGAGAAAAGTCAACAGATGCTAAATATGCTCAATGGCATAAGGCAGGTTAAGTTGCACACACTACACCTTTTGTGTTAATAGTAATTATTCCCAACCAGAATTTTTAGGGTTAGCAACAGTTATCCCGATGATACTATGTTGTATTAAAATAACATGGAGCAGTAGGGAGCTCTTTAGCTTATAGTATCAAAAATATACAAATTGTAAAAATCTCTGCATATCTACTGTACTGTTTGGTAGCTCACAAAATGTAAATGAAGGAAACAACATATTTAACAATTGTAACTATGATCTTATGAAATGTAGAGAAAGCTCCTGTCTTACTGGAAGTTTAAAATATTTTACAGCATTACCATCAGAGAAAATATTTGAGAGTATTTATCTGGAACATTTTCCTTAATAAAGATTGCTGCAGCAGATGAAAACTCTTTTGCTTCTTTCAGTTTTGAAGCATCAAGGAAGCACTCAAGTAAATTTCTGCAGATCAAATAAATATTTGTATTAAATATTTATTAATGCTTTCTGAAATAATTCTTATTCATATTTTTTCATATTCTTTATACTCAAGGTACCACTCTTAAATGCACTAAAGCAATTAGTGCTACAAAGCATTGACTCAACATGAAAGAGATCCTCTAACTTCTACATCTTTGTTTCTCCAGGACATACATAGGTGTTAACATACATTTATTGCAGATCACAAAAATATCTTGGAAAGTATCTTGGAAAAGGAGTTTTTTGTGAAAACTCTTCTCAACAGGACACCTGGAATTAAAACGATTAATTATTTAAAGTTGTATAAGAAAAACATTTCTGTGAGATGTATTCAAAGATTCTCCCTTAACTACTGGAAAGGCTAGTATTTCAAAGCCATCTAGCAAAAGAAAACTGTTGATGTTGGGAACTGCAACATATCTACTGGATTTTCAACACTTTATCTGATTTAACTGAAAAAGAGCCTGTGATTCCATGGAATAAATTAACAACAACAATAATAATAATTAAAAAAAAAGATTCAAAAAATAAGTACAAATGCAAGAAAAAATAAATGCTACCATTAGTTTCATAACACAAACACACTGTGGGCAGGAGGTTGGATAACCCATTTCATGAGGTCCCTTCCCACCTGCATTGCGTTGCAAACCTAAGATATATGCTACATCTCCAGACATCATCTGTCAGGATTATTCCAGACGTCATCTGTCAGATTTTTTTTTTTGAAGCAACACAGTACCTATGTAATGAACTTGTCTAAAACTTTTGGAATAGCTTGTGAAAATAGATACCTTTAACCTTGGTTCAGTTCCACTGTGTATTCTAAGTCTCAAGGCTTCCCATTAACAATAATTTTCTGCTCAACCAACATTATTTTTCTTGTGATTTATTTTTACTGAGGTTTTAGATATTATTTGTTGTTTCTTTCACTGAAATTAAATACTGAAGACACAATAAATCTGTCTGCATGTTGACTAGGTGGCTTTCTAACATTACTTTTCCTCAGTGACCATAGATTTATGAATATCTGTGCTGGTTTAGGCTGGGGTAGAGTTAATTTTCTTCATAGTAGCTAGTATGGGGCTATGTTTTGGATTTGTGCTGGAAACAGTGTTGATAACACAGGGATGTTTTCGTTATTGCTGAGCAGTGCTTACACAGAGTCAAGGCCTCTTCTGCCACTCGCATTGCTCCACCAGCAAGGAGTGTAGGCTGGGGGTGCACAGAAAGTTGGGAGGGGACACAGCCAGGACAGCTGATCCCAACTGACCAAAGAGATATTCTATACCATAGGACATCATGCTCAGCAATAAAACTAGGGGGAAGGTTGGTGGGGGGGCCACTGCCCAGGGACTGGCTGGGCATCAGTTGGTTAGCTACATCATTTGTCTTTTTTGGGTTTTATTTCTCTTTGTTATTTTCATTTTCATTACAATAATTACATACATCATAATAATAATAATTATTATTATATTATTATATTTAATATATAATATAATATATTAATATATAATATTATTATATAATATATATTATTATTATTATATTTCAATTATTAAACTGTTCTTATCTCAACCCACAAGTTTTCTCGCTGTTGCTCTTCCAATTCTCCTCCCCCATCCCGCTGCGGGGGGAGGATGAGCGAGCAGCTGTGTAGTGCTTAGTTGCTGGCTGGAGTTAAACCACAACAGTATCTTAGCCTACATTTGCTGCTCAATTCAGAAACATCTGTTCTCACTATAGCAAAGACTTGAAATTATGTAACAGATAGCTCTTTCTCTTAAAACTTGTATCTCAGTAAAATATGAACTGCAATCAGAGATTGCAAATCAGATACTATCAGTTCAGATGCTTTAAATTTAGTTCTTTAGATTTATTTTAGAAAAAATTAACATACAAAACAGAAATAGTGGGGCCAGCAGGACTAGGGCAGTGATCGTCTGCCCTTTCTTCACCGAAAGGGCTGTCAAGCCTTGGAACAGGCTGCCCAGGGAAGTGGTTGAGTCACCATCCCTGGAGGTATTTAAAAGACGTGTAGATGCGGTGCTTGGGGACATGGTTTAGTGGTGGACTTGGCAGTGTTGGGTTTACGGTAGGACTTGATGATCTTAAAGGTCGTTTCCAACCTAAATGATTTTGTGATTCTAAAAACAAGTAAAGTCTGCCAAAAGGTCTAACTCTGAATATCAGATCCGTAAACCTACAATTAT
The DNA here is from genome assembly GCF_964195595.1 of Calonectris borealis. NCBI lineage: Eukaryota > Metazoa > Chordata > Aves > Procellariiformes > Procellariidae > Calonectris > Calonectris borealis. The sequence continues at coordinate 44,682,285 of NC_134318.1, forward strand.
ATTCAAAAAAAAGGAACATTAGGACCTTATTTTTGCCTGAATTTGTAATAATAAAACTTCTTCTTGATAGTGAACAGCTGTCAGAGACATTGAGCAGATTATATTAGCATATACCTTATACATATACATGTAATATGTATATGATCTAAATTTCCACAGCACAGCTTCACTTCTCATCTAAATCAAGGACTTAATCATTTAAGCCTTTCAGTTAGATTAAAATGATAGAATAATCTGGGCACACACATCATTTATACAATTATACCCTCCAAAGAAGCCAGTATCAGCCTTAAATATATGTAGCCACTCCACAAAAAAATGACACACCGCTCTCAACAACTATCGACTATATTGTACCAAGATGCTTGAGCAGGAGGGTTGGACTAGGTGATCTTGAGAGGTCCTTTCCAACCTCAGCTGTTCTGTGAAGACGGCAGAACCAGGGGCCTCTCACTGAGAAAATGTATGCTTTGTTATAACTCAGGACTGTTAACTCAAGCAATTTAGTCAACCTCCATTGTCAAAGGCTCTCACATTCTAAAGAATTAAAGGAAAACTAATCTTCTAACTAGGATCCCATACTTCCCAGGAAAAAAGGTTTCCAGGGCTATGCTGCTAAAACCCTCTGCTCTGCCTGAAGAAAACTCCTTCACACGTATTTTTTCTTAGCAGAAGTGACCACATTTAAACACAAAAATATTTAAATTCTACCATCCGAACAACCCACTGATGATGTCTGAAAAATAAGTCTGCGGGTGTCATCATATATACACCACTGAACACGCAATGGGAAGTCAGATTGAGACCACTCGTACATAGCTCAAACAAACAACGATATTTTCAATAGATACACTGAGAATTATTTAGGCATATTGTATAATACATTAACATGTACCTTTCTGCTATTCTCATTACGGATAAATGTATTTAAAGGCAACGTATCAAAAAGTATTAATTTGTTCAGTCACTTAAAACCCACCACTACAGCAGAAAGTAACAACATACATGTCTATTTAAAAACTCTGTATTTGTACCTATCTTTTAAAACTACATTTAATCAGGTTGCATTTTTCATTTCCTTATACAAGCAATAAGGACTTTCAGTCATGCTTAATAAGAATGTCCCTGAAATGGGGAAAATAACTACAACATACTCCTTCAGCCACAAATTGTCTTCCGTGAAATACGAATTGCTAAAGATCTGACTAGAATTAATTATTTAATTCAGTGTAAATTACACTATACACTTCTGAACAGTGTGTGTGTGTATATATATAAAAAAACCCTATATATTTCCTGAATAAAACATGAAATTGGTTGAAAAATTTCCGTTATGACAGACATAAATGTGGAAGGCATTTTTATCCAACCCTAGATTACTAATCTCTTCCCTAAAATTATTAGATTTTTAATTCTTATTTTTTTGCATAATACTGAAAGAGATCCTGTGAATTCACCCTGTTGGGAGTGGGAGGTTTAACTCTCAAATAACAATCTATTTCCCTTCATTAACTCCCATAAAGGAAACCTGTTGGTTGAAACCTTAATAGCCTTGTTTATGCAAGTTATTCTCCTTTTCATAACTTTTGAGCTGTTATTTTGCATAAGACCTATTTCATTCACGCTTTGAAACATTAGGCCAAGCAGTATATCCAAATTAGCAGGGGCAGCCCTGAAGAAAACTGGATATAATACTAATTAGAAAGGAAAAAGCTTGACCTAAACTAATTACATTGATAAGAACCATACAGTACCAAATTGTACATTACAGCACGTGACTGACATATAAAAACCACATCACTACTGACGGTAACTCATCTCTGTATTGTCAATTGCTGTACTTGCAATACAAATACTTATTTTGCTCACTGATTTTTCATAAAGTTTCATTTCAACATCCAGTTATGGGTTAACAAGAGGAAAAAAATAGTGAGAAAGATAACTTAGGTCAATATATTTAAAATCTTCATAATGAAGGAGGAAATTAGAAAGCATCCTGAATATGTTCTCACATCCTTACCAGGCTGTTCCTTTCTCTTCAGGGATCAGAGGACAGAAGAGATCTTTGTTTCTCTATTTAAAGGTTATGTTTCTTTACCTGAAGAAAATAGTTCTTAAAGAAAACGGGAGTTTGTCTGTCTCCTCACTTAAAAGGACTGCACGTAAGCAGTGACTCAAACACCCCATCCAAAATGACTGTGATAATTCAGATCAGACCTAGGGCCTAACTGCCTCTGCCACTAAAATTTTAACCTCAAAGTAAATATTACAATGACGCCCCTTTTATGTTAAGCATGCATTTATATATCTTTAAGAGTTATGAATTAAGCTTTCCACAATAAATGTATCTACAATGTTACCCACGAAATATACATTATTAAAGACTACCTCAGGTGGCAGCCACATGTACAAGAGGACCACAGAATGCCCATGTGAAAAAATACAATTAAACCTACATCATGAGTTCTGCTGTCCATTCATTGTCTTGCTCTTCAGTTTGGCTTAACGCTTTAACAATCTGAGAAAGGCTGGGAATAAGACAATAACGGAATCCAGGCTTAAGATATGGCCTCACGAGTTGCCAATAAAGAACTGAGGCATTATATATCAAAAAATAATATCTGAAAAACAAGAATCAAGAATTTAGTATTTCATGGACTTAGATAAACATAAAATTACAGCTGGAGTATTTTAAGACACTTCTAAGAAGCAAAAATTGGAACCTTTCCTATGTGTTTAGATGAGAACCAATCCCGACTAAGGACTGAGAACACAAGTACAGCATGAGAATACGATAACTCTTGCAACTACACTCTACCCAGTAATTAGCCCCTTAAAATAAGCTAACATGGTGCTCTCCTTCTACAGAGTATAAATATAAAAGGGGAAGAAATGCTCAGAGCTATCTACCAACCTCAAACAGGCTGATTCATCCTGTCTATTTGAGACTGTTCAGTATTATTATATTGTTGCGGCACGCACAGCGGTTACAGAAGTGCAGTAACAAAATGGAAGGAAAATCCACAAAAGCAAAAAAAATCCCAAACAACACAACTCCAGACTACCTAGTGAAAATCTGAGACAAACAACTATGAAAACCTACTAACTCAGTAGCATTTCCTGAGATTTAAAGAGTTAATCCTATCAGTAGGGCCTACCTTGGATCATGGGTGGCAAAATCGATTGCCTTCATAAAAAACAGCACAAACTTTTCAAACTCTTCCTAGAACAGAACAAAAAAATTGTTAATGCAATTTGAATATGGTTTTTATAAATCAGTACATTGTCTTCCTATTTCAATATGTTCACATCTCATGATTTTTATTTTCAAACCAATCATCTCAAATAAAACATGCTGCCATAAGAAGTTGCTGCCATAGAAACAGAATAACTAAAAATCGGTAGCATTGCCTATTACTGTGTTTTCCTGATTTCAAATTTTAAGACTATATTTTCAGTTCCTTTCATTTCTGCCAAACTTTAATTATCAGGACTGAAATTTTCCAAAACTGCAAAGCTGCGCACTTTACAAGCTTTCACCAAAGAAAGCTCAGAAACGTCCATGAGCAAAGCCAGGGGAAAAAAAAAAAATTGCTTTGTCCCATTAAAAAATTTTCTGCAGAAAAACTCCAACAAGAATTTGTCAACTGAGCGGTGTGTCAGGCATGCTCTTTTTATCATTAAAGCAGCTAGGAAGCAGCTTTTCAGAGGAGGACCTGGGGTCCTCGTGGACACCAAGTTCAACACAAGCCAGCAGCGTGCCCTTGCCGCAAAGGTGGCTAACAGTGTCCTGGGCTGCCTTAGGAGGAGTGTTGCCAGCAGCTCGAGGGAGATGATCCTTCCCCTCTACTCAGCACTGGTGAGGCCACACCAGGAGTACTGTGCCCAGTTCTGGGCTCCCCAGTACGAGAGAGACATGGACACTGGGGAAAGAGTCCAATGAAGGGCCGCAAAAATGATGAAGGGACTAGAGCATATCTCATAGGAGGAAAGGCTGAGAGAGCTGGGACTGTTTAGCCTGGAGAAGGCGGCTCGGGGGGATCTCATCAGTATGTACAAACACCTCAAGGGAAGGTGTAAAGAAGATGGATGGGAGCATAAAAAGGGATTTTTGAAAGCCTAAGAGAGAGATGCAATGGAAATGGCAAAGCGGAGGTGGAACTGGATGGGCAGGAAGGGGATGACACCAGAGGGCTCTCTATAGTGAGACAGAACAGAATAACTAAAAACTCCGAGATAGCTGGGACTGATTTACTGAACTCTGGGACTGGCATAAGAGGGCTTCTGAGCAATAAGTGGGAACTGCCTAGATAAAGAGAAAACCAAGATTAAGAGCCTGAGCAATGTTAGATACTAAAGTAGAAAAGTTGCACTTGGCCCTTAGGAACATAAGTATCTTAATCAGCTAACAAGGATGGAAACCAACATAAGGACAAATTTATCCCTTCTAAGTGAATGATGATTACTAGTCATACAGCATGAGATGTTGTGCCACTCCCATTTTCATAAATGATCTAGGAACACAGCAGTGAAAAGACTTTACAGCTGATACAAAGTGTATCTTAAAAGCATATTACAATGCACAGCACAAGGGAACCAAGTTAGCATTGCATATACTGGGACGGTTCTTAATTTCTAAGAAGTTAGCAAGAGTGAAGAAGAAAACAGCAAAATTTGGCTGAGATTTAGAAAACATCACAGAATAGTTTGTTTAATTTAGAAACGTGAAAGGCTAACTGGACGTTAGAAAATACTTTTCAAAGGTGTACAAAGTTTTAAAGGGATCACTGATCAGTTATTCTGCACACGCACTCAGAGAAGGCAGAGAAAGTACAGATAATATAATAAGGAAAAGATTCTAGCTTGAAAGTTAATTCAAACACATTATTCAAAGAAACTACAGCAACATCCGTCAGGGAAATTTGTGAACGCAAATAACACAAACATCTGTTGCAGCCATTTTAGGGGGTCAGATATCATTGACAAATTGTCAAAGCTGACTGACGACAGTATGAGGGCAAGTGAAATACTGAAGACAGAAAACAGATCCCACTCCATTTTAAATTCAACAGGAGGTAAAAACTGCTTATCATGTATGGACATGGTATCACCAAATAGTAACACACAGAAGCTTTTAGAAGCAGAAGTATCCTGCTGAGTTGCTACCAGAAAGCTTCATCTCTCATTTCAAAAAGCCACATCCAAAGTACTACATGGAAAAGTTACTGATCAGTGGTGAAAGCACATTGCCACAGAAGAGAAATGAACTGTACAACCTCTCTGAGGGCCCCTTTAGTCCTCCATTTCCCACGATTCTGTAAAATGCTTAGTGTGATCCTGAATAAAACCGGTAATCGTTTTGCCAGTTACAGCTAAATTTGGTCTGAAAGTATCATACCAATGTAAAAAGCGAAAATGTTGACTTTAAAACAATCAACCTTCTGAAAAATTTTGGATTCTTTTTTTTTCCTCCCCAAAGTATTTGCAATATCAGTCTAATTCAGCTGGTAAGTTTTGTCTACTGCCCAACTACCGTTAATATACTTTCCTTTGATTCTTCCAACAGTCCTGATTACCCTTGTGTATTTTAAATGACTGAAAGCGATACATAAAAATCTAGGAAGAAATACTTTCAAAAACTGGCTTAGTATAATGCAACCTTCATAATTTCTCACCAAATTATCTGTAGAGAGTGGAGTGTGCAACTGGCCTTGGCACAAATACGCTCTGCCAAGAAACTGGTTCACAGGAAATCTTCCTTTAAAATACATCTGTAGACAGTCACTGCTTATTTCCAGATAACCCAGCTAAGACCAAAAAAAGCATTTTAATATTTTTAAAATGCAACAAATAATTAAGAACTGTTAGCTTTTAAAAATGCATGCCTACTCAAAGTGTAACATCTAACTGCATACCAGTATGCAAACAGTATTCCATAAAGCTGCATATCAGATCTGGTATAAACCCATTAAGATTTATTAAAATTTAATGTAGACTTTTGTCATTCCAAATGTATAGAAAAATAGCTCTTTTATTTAACAAAGCTCCTGAGTCACTCAGTCATAGAACCCCTTACAGCATACAAAAAATGTTTCCTTTTTTAATAGCCATTAACAGATTTGTTAACATAAAGGCAAAATTCTTAGTAGATTTTTTTTTTAAAAGGACGGATATTAGCCTGCAGGATTTTGTATGGATGTCAGTGTCACACCTCAATTTTCAGACAACATGTAGAATTTGAGTGGCTTGCAGCTTGAAAAAAAAAAAATTGTTTTATTAGAAACTCTGTCTGCTTGAAATCCAATCACTTGTACCCATGGATTGAAAATTAAAAAATACTTCAAAATTAAGAACCTCTACCACATTTTATAGAAGTCAGCTCAATTAGCAACAATCTTTCGTAATTAGAATGTCACCTTTTCTTCTTTTGCCCGGTAGGGACTGTTCACAAACACATTTTCTTCAGTCATAACCAAACTGCTAACGTTAGTTTTTCCATAACAAGAAAAAACAGGCATGGCAAACTATTTTATATTACTATGGTATACCTTGCATATTTTGGTCTAATTACAAACTTCACAAACCACAGTTTGCTGACTGACTATAAAGAAGTGATTAGGCCTAGTTTTAACTGAAAATGCATGTTTAAACAATTGCTCTCCGAAAATAGAAGTGTAATATTTTTTCACAGGTACTTCTGGGAATATTTTTAAGTAGTAACTTTAACAACTGTAAATACAATATGTCATATAAATGTTTTTATTCAAAACAGCTAAACTGCCTAAATTACAAACCTGAAATGCTTGTTCAGCACATAAAACATATAAGTCGGTGCTGAAGTTATCTGATGAGTCAAGTGCAGATTTTCCTTGACTGGCTGATTTGATCAACTCATAAGCATTCTTCAAAGCCTGAACATCTGAAATAAAAAAGGAATAAAGAATGTAACAGATAATTTACGCTTCAAGGTGGACTGACAGACATGATCGCATTATTTCAAATCAACTACATGTTTCTCCTTTACAAAAATAAATCACGAATGTCAAACAACTGTTGTTCAAAGTCAGCCACAGTTGTAAGATGAAGCATTAACAACTCTCTTGCAATTTAAAATCACTAACGTTAGCATACGAGAAAGCGAACTACTTCGAAGGCCTGATTCACAATTCCCTGAACTCAACAGCACTCTTTCTGTTGAATTCGAGATTCGATCCTTAAAGCTTTTATATGAAGCAAACTTGACTGGAAGAAAACCAGATTAAGAACACTATAGCTGTTACTTCTTTTCATAGCTAAGAAGCACGTTCAAAGCATTCAGAGAAAGAATACGTTTTCTATATATCTAGAAACAAAACAGATTAAGATCAGGCAGTTTTCGTGCTTAAGGTGCGATTTATTTTACTTGTTTTTAAAGACGGGCAAAATTTCGCAACGTCTGACATCCCCTTACCTCGGCGGCTCTCTGCGGCGAGGAGCCGCTCCCTGACGGCCAGGTCCATGCCGCCACCGCCGCTCCTCACTCCGCGGGCGGGCCGCAGGCGCCGCCGGCGAAGCTTCTCCCCGAGAGACGTGGGGCAGCCCTACGAAACGAGCAGGCGGCTTTGGGGAGGCCTCTTCCGACGAGACCTTCCGAAAGCCTCCCCGCACAACCGAGCGAGCCGGCTGCGGAAGGCGCCCGCCCGCGGCGCGAGGACAGGCGGCCGCCGGCGGTCCCACCCGCCCCACCTCCCCGCTCCCCCTCTCCTCTTTCTCCGCGCCCCCCGCCGCCGCCCGCGGCTGCCGTTACCGCTCCGGGCGCGGCTGCCGGCGCGCGTATCCTAGCAGCGCTGCCACAACACGCGCACCGCCCCGCCCCGCCCCGCCCCGCCCCCGGGCTCGCTCGAGCGGACGGACGACCCTTGGCGCTGCCCGCGGGCTGGGGGCGCTGCCGGCAGGCAGGGTGCTGGGCAGGAGGGAGAAGGCTGCCGCAGCAGGAGCAGGCGCTGCAGGCCCCGTTCTGGCCTGCTAGGGAACAGCCACGGCCACGGGCGGTACAAAAGCGCGAGGGAGTTGGGACGGCCTGCACCGGAGCCCGTTTCTGAAAGACGGCACAAACACCTTCCGCCGGGAAAGTCGGCTGCGGCTTATGCCACAGATCTCTTACTCCCCCTAAAAATCCGTGCATTTAAGCATGTAATGCACACTTTCGTTATTAAGCATACACTGTATAAAAGCACTTCTCAGGCAGACACAGGTTAACAAAGGCAATGATTGATAGCTTCCTGTAGATAAAAGTATTGCTAAGAAATGCTATCACCAGTAATTTTTGTCCCTGTCTTGAGAGCTTCTAACATGAAACCTTTTGAAATGAAGCATACACCGCCAGTGACCGAAGCTTTGGGCTCAAGCAGAACAAAATGCCAAAAGATACTTGGATCGTATCTGCCAGTGCAGACAGAAGCCATAGGCTAGGGTATGAACCAAACTCAAAATTACCTTTTGAGACTCACTTCACTGTAAGTCACCAGGCACAATTTTATGATTAAAAAATCATAAAACCTTCAGAGAACAACAATCCAGAAAAGAGATAGCCAAAAAAACCTGGAAGCTCCCTGACCGCGCTGACATCAAGCCATACCAAATGAAGCATTTAGGCCTTCATTATTTCCCCCCTAACTGCTCAGTCATGACAGATTCTATGGGGTAAATCACCGCAGTCATGAAGGCAGTATAAAGGCTTACATATATAAATTTTAAACCTAAGCCCTTTGCACTTCAAGATAAATTGAAATTCTGGACTGACAGGGTGTTCCAATCCTGATGGACAGAACATATCATTCTGAAGTGCGGCACTGCTGGTGAGTTTCCAAAGATGTTTCTGGCAATCATCCTTAGCTGAATGAAAGATGAATACCAGGAGAGGCCTTAAAGGTGACAAATACTACAAATGGCAAGTGCAACAAATTCTTATGCTGCAGGCCCAGCTACTAAATAAGTCACACATACTGTATATTTCAGAACAGTAGAAGATCCTTCAGTTTATGAAGCATTGGGAACGTTACAAATATATACTAGGATCTGTAAAGAATTCAGCAGTAGACTCCTTCCTATTCTCTACCTGTTCTCCTACCTACTCCTGTCCACACAGTCCGTTGAAATTAAGTAACTGTCTTGCTTGTAATAAACAGAAATAAAATCCATCTGAAAACTTTAGGTGAGCAAGGAAAGAAAACCCTATAGCGAACCTGTGGCGATTTCTGAAGCAGAAAGCAATATATAGGTCTTGTGTAATTATGTTAGGGAGTTATGGCAATGGCTTACTATGACTTACCATGATATGCTTATCATGTACCCAAACTTAGTACCTCTTGTGCATGGCTCAGCTGCAAGTCCAGCCACTTCTTCTTGGTGTCCTTTGGCAGAATCTCAGACACAGGTAGGACTAGTGTGTCCTAATATAAAAATAAGATGTGGAAGCTCTACAGATATTGACTCAGGAAGAAGCACTCCTGAAATGTAGGTAATAGCCAAAATGGCACCACAATAATATAAAGGTCTCAAATTATTCCATTTATTATTCATCCTCATGAAATACCTGTGCTAAGAGTCCGGCTGTATTACCCCCAAATTTAATTAGAAATTACTGACTGCTACATAATGACAAGTGGTCACGTGGTTTGTGATATAAAAGTGAATATACAAATCTACTAATTAAGTCATAGTAAATGACCAGGAAAATATAGAAAGGAAACAAACAACCAAAAAAGACCAAGTTAAAATCACCCATTTGAATTAATTTGGAAATGAACTGAAAGGAATTAAATCAAAGAACTGATGAAAAAAAAGAAGTGTAGAGTTGGGGGATGGTCACATTTTACTTAGCTAGGCTTTCTGACTTTTCTTAAATGGTAACCCAATATAGAATGACTGTGATACTCAAATCTGGAAATAAAGAAATAGGTATTCATCCTCCCAGTTGTTACCAAACAGCAGTTATGACCTCCTGACAACTTACGGATAGAAACAAAGTATTCCTGGTTTGCTTTTTGGCTCATCGCTCATAGCTTTTGCTGAAGGGTCTTGGTGTACTCTTTACTGGCGCTATAGTCACCTCTATTTGTACAAATAAAGAGATTACAGTATTTATATTAACCAACATAATTAAAACTTTAAAAATAGAACGTCTCCTGTAAATGGTCAAAAGAAAGTGCATCGGGAGGTTACTTCACACTCCAGTTGCCTTTTGTAGGAATTCTTTCACTTTCCTTGAATAGATGAGGTACTGGATAATGTGCCTGATTCCAGTCCTCCTACAGGAAAGGTGAGTTTAATGAGAATGAGGAATAGTACAGACCTAATGCTCTCTAATGAGAATAGTACAGACCTCAAATGAACTATCGGTTTGCTCCATAAGCACTAACTTTTATTATAACTACTTCCTGACTTTCATGCTCTGATTTGCAGATTCAAACATCCCATTTCATGCATTACAAGTTTATCCTTCTCAAAGGGCTTTTCCGTAGTGTGTTTTTTAACATGTAAGAGAGAACAAAAATGGTTTTCTGTAACATTTTCTCATCTGTTGCTCCTTTTCTTCTGCTCTACGCTACGTATCTCAGGGGAGCTTAAGGCCAACTGCACTATCTGTACTGCAGATGCTGTCCCACCTCATGATATACCCTGGAATTCATGTATGACTCTGAAGAGACTAGACATATACATTCCATTTATCCCCAAGCTGCATACTAACATAAAGCCATGAATGCACATAAAGAAGAGCAACAAAAGGGAGAAACAAAACTTCTAGGCAGCAAAAAGATTTAGACAAACTGCAAGTATTATCTATAGACACTATGCATCTTACTCTTTTTGTTTAGAAATTGATCATGAACAGATTACTTGTCTTAAGAGTTTAAATCAATCTATTTGGATTTAAATTTTTATTATATGTTCCTAGAAAGCACTCATAATCAAATCACTGGAGCAGTAAATCTACTGAGGAGTGGAAGTAAGTGTTTTAGGGAGAGTAGGAGACAGCAGATGATAAAGAAATATCCAGTGACACAATGCATCTGTTGTCTGTGCTGTCATTACTTCTTGCCAAAAAAATAATGGCTTAACGTATCTCTTCTCCATCTCTGCTTCTGATGAAAATCTAATACTCACTGAACAGCAAAAGAATGTAAGTAGATCAGATCAAAGGTCTACCCAGTTAGCTTTCCTTTGACAGAGATGAACAATAGAAGGCTAAAGAAGAGTTTAGAACAGGGTATTGTGGTATTTCCTCAGTAAGGAATCCCCTAAACTTCCAACAGGTCATGACCAGCAACACTGAGCATTTGGCCCTGTTACAGTACCTGTGTTTTTAACAATCTTTGACATGCTTTGTCATGAATTTGCCTTATTCGACTCTTTGAACGCATGCAGACTTTTGTTATCTATATTATATTGTGCCAGCGAGTTTCAGACTTTAACTAACTATTGCATGAAAAAGAACCTCACAAAAGGTACCTCCAAAAATACTTTAAATTAAAAAAAAGTAACTTTACAAGCCAAACTCGTCCAGGAATTAGCTGTGTGTGGTTTTAACTAAGCTCTGGGATTTGTTTGAGAAGAATTTTCATGATGTCAAAATTAAGAATCTTCTCCCATCTGAACCACCATACAGAAATGCTTGTAATAAAAAGTCTAGAATTACTGAAATACTGTGTTTCTCTAGGCAGCTCTGCAGACCAAAAGATGCACTGTAATGTAACGTAAAAAAGAGATTAGTGACTTGCTCAATTTCTATGATGTAAATGACAGCAGAATAGGATATCTCATGTTGATTGTTACACACAACTGCTCTAAGGCAATCGTTATGCCACAACATGAATACATTAACATTTGATAATTTCTAGTATCTTTTAACATATAGTATCTACAGTTATCTGAAATTAACTTTTAAACATGCTACTTTAGAAAAGCAAAACCAAACAAATTAAGCACTGTATAACTATAGCAGAATATTAAATTCTACCAGAGAAATTATACCAAGGTTTGCTATGAAACAACATCTTTAAAGCATTAAGTATACAGTAAGCATGCCATTTAACATTCGAAGATGTATGTGCATGTGGTTAGCATTACAGAGCTGTACCATTACTCGTCTACTTCCTAACAGATACCTCTTTACATCGTTGCTTCTCTACATCCTTTGCTGGGATGAGTTTGCAGAGGCAGCGCCATGCCATACTGCTGTGAGCTAGTATGCTAAGAAAAAGCACATGCTTTCACGTACAGTGCCTCTGGAGACTGATGCAGTGTCCAGAGCTGCCAGGAAACCCAAAGCAAGAGTTAAGCCGCCGCCGTTTAGGAGACACGCTGCAAGACAGGGACTACTAAGGCCCCAGAGCAGAAAGCTCAGGACGACCAGCCCGCTGCCTCCCCCAGCTCCGAAACGGGGCACCTTCGCCAGTACTTTCACCGCAGCCACGCTAAAGGGCTTGTTCTCGGCTTTGAACACCGGAGACAAATCACAGGATTTTGTGGGGCAACTCCGCAACCCAGCGGAATCGACGGCAACATCAATACTGACTGGCACAATCTGATCGTGAGCTTATTTCGTTGTCGACCTTTCCATAACGAAAAAAAGGAGAACTAGAAATTGAGTCTCCGGGACTTCCTGCTGCTGCTGCTGACGGCTAGTACCTGGGGCCACGTCCGGCCCAGCTGAGAGAGAGGCGGCCAGCTGCCGGCGGGAAGGCCACCGCCTCCGAGGGGCCACGTCCGGCCCAGCTGAGAGAGAGGCGGCAGCTGCCGGCGGGAAGGCCACCGCCTCCGAGGGGCCCCGCCGCCGCTCGCGCTCCTCCCCCGCAGGGTCCCCACAGCAGACACCTCCCCGGCTTCCCAGCAGGCGCCTCGGGCCACCTCCAGCCCTTCCGCCGAGAGCCGCGCGGAACGAGCCGAGCGCAGCTAAGGGGAGCCCGGCCAGCCCAGGCGGGCGCCCCGCCAGACGCCCCCAGCCCGGAGGCCCCCAGCCCGGAGGCCCCCAGCCCGGAGGCGGGCGCAGGCGCCGGCCGCGCAGGCGCCTCGCCTCCCCGCTCGACCGGAGGGGCGGTGGGCCGCGTTTCTTAGCGACGAGGTGACGCCATGTGCGGGGCCCCGGGGTTGCTGCTGGCCCTGCTGCTAGCGCGGCTGGCCGCCTGTAGCCCCGGCACCCCGCCTGGAGCCGCCGCCGCTGAGCTCGCCGCAGGGGCCACGCATCGGGCGGCTCCCCGAATCGAGGAAGCGGCCTCGCGCCGAGCCCCCGCTGCCCGCGCGGTCCGGGCCGGCGCCCAGATCGCCGCCGCCGGGCCACGCCGCGGCGGTCCTGCTCCTCCGCTCCGCCGCCGCGCCCCGCGGGCAGCCCGCGCCGCCCGCCACTCGCCGCCCGGCGCCTGCGGCCTGCGCGACCCCGACGCCGCCGACTCGTCCCGCCTCTCCGGCGGCAGCAGGTGGGCAGGGGACGGGCTCCCACCGCTGCTGGCGCCGCCCCGGGCGCTGCCGCGCGTAGGCCAAGGCGGGCCGAGAGACAGGGCCCGGGCACCCGGCAGGAACCGCGGTTCGGCCTCGTTCGTTTCGCTGTCGTGTTCGCTACGCCTCTCGGGCACGGGGGACAGCCTGGTTCTGAGTCGAGGGCTCGGAAAGGCTTCCCATGGCCAACGTTCTAATGGCCTAGGTAAAGCAAGGGCTTGGTTACTCTGTGGGACGCTATTGGCGGTGGGAACTAGGAAGTCTTATCTTAGGAAAAAAGAACTTTAATATACAATTGGGCGACAGTAAAGCAATTACAAACTGTGAGATGTGGTCAGTGAAGAAGACAGTTTCAGTTATTTGGAGAGTAAAATCTGTGGATGAACCCTGTTTTTGCAGATTGCAGTTGTGAGGAGGACCGAGAGGATCTGTAATACACAGACACTGAATTTCTTTACCACTTTTTGTTCCAGGCAATTTCAGAGTGATTTCTAAATATACAAATAGAGAGTATCCACAAAGTTACTACAATGAGCAGATAGGCTTTCAATAATTGATTATCAATGCAAATTGTACAATAACTGTACAATAAATGTACAGACAAGCTGATGAAAAGTAATACTGTGTTCCGTTGCTGGCATTTAGTAATGTAAAATATGAAATTATGCAAGAACAGCGTCTTTAACAGTTTGCTGAGGGGGAGGGGGGCTTGTCTTTGCAGGTCTGTGAGTCAAGTGTGTGTGGAAAAATCACTCATGTTCAGAAGTAACACCCCGTATCCTACTGAGACCGTGGCTGTCCCTGGTGGACGTGATCTGCTGTTCTGTGTGCAGCTGGATGACTGTAAGTAACCTTTCTTTCCACACATTTAATTCATAGATTGCCTCTGCTAAGGGAATCTTTTTTTAAACTTACATGTTATAATTGTTACTAATTATTTGGGCTGTTACAGTTCCAGAGAGACCATAGTGAATCAGGGTCCCATCATCAAAGACAAACAAAAAAAAAATCATTGCACTCAGTTTAAGGGTAAGGTCTCTGGCTAAACACAAATCAGCCTTTATCAATTGCTTCTGTATCTGAGATACCTTCCTTAGTTTGCTACACTTAGAACAGCAAATACGGGTTGATGTTTGAAATATACCACTATTATCCTTTTCAGAAAGTGATTTCATATTGTATCTTGGATTCTTTATTTCATATGCTTTTTTTCATACTTTCTTCCCTTCTGACAATGATTTTTCTCTAGTAGTCATATACCCTCGTAGGATATGCCATTAATGCTTTTTTCTCTTTCTGCTTTCCACATTGTACTTTGTTTGACTGATTTGATGTCCAACTCCCTGGCATTCATTGCAATTCACTAGGGTCTCACATTTGAACACTTACAGATTTCTCTTTTGAGTCTTTTGCCTGGGAGTTTTGACCCACAGTCCCATCTACTTCTGACCTAAATCACAGAGCATTTTAGCTTGGGAGAGGCTCAGGAGATTAACTGGTCCAACAACTAGTCAAAACAGAGTGAGCTTCCTATTATCTAGTCCTGCTTTCAGCTCTTTACAGATGTTGCCTGAATGTTTTGCATACAGGGAAGAGCAAAGAAACAATGAGAGCCTCATAGTACATAGTATGATAGATAGTAGTGCTAGAACTTCACCCATTCCAATTTTCAAGTAGGTCTCAGAGTAAAGATGAATTTTGATGAAGGTTTAACCACAGCTGAAAGTGCCATCAGGCTCCTGGGTATTCTAGCCTGTAACTTGGAAGCAGCTAAATTTTATCCTTTTCCCACACCACTCATAGTATCCTAAAAATAGGATTAGAAGGATTCTGAATTTGTAATCTCATCCAAAGGAAGGATCATCTATGTCCAGATTGATGGCACCATATTTTTCTGGCCATTTAATATTTGGGCCCCATATCTATCACATGGTTAGGCCCACTGAACAAGCCCTAAACATTTGATTGCATGTGTACGTTAGGTGTAGTACACCTGGGAACAACAGAATTCACTGCTTACATGGCCTTTTCCTTTTCTGTGCTTGTTGTTGAAAGAACGTCTGGGAAAGACTTTATTTGGGATCACCTAAAGGATGATAAAGTTTTCTGGTAGAAACAGCCTTCTCCCCTTTGGCCTTCCCCAAGGAAATACAGAAACACATATGTTCTCATCAACTGCTTGTGGAAGAAGCCTTTCCAGGATGGATGGTGATATGACCTACCACTGCCAGAAATATAATCAAGCCTGCTTCAGAGGGCCTCCTGGAAGAGGGCAAGTGGGAACAGGCTCTGGACCTAATGAATTACTGTGACCAGTAACAAAAAGATTGTGATGCACAAGTTGACTTCACCTCATTGAAACCGTTGCTAGCAGATACCAGAGTAGTGTTCAAGTTTTACTAATACTTCTTTATGATACTTCTAAAAGATGCAGGTTTTTTCTTCCTCTGCTTGTCACTAATGGCTCTTTCCATGATTGTCCTCTTTCTATTCTTTCTTGACTGCAGTACTCTTGTTTCAGGTGTCTTTCCTGAAGTGTAAAACAACCTTTGCTTCACCCACTCCTCTTTCTTGCCTATTTTTCTGACTATTGCCATCCTTCAATTGCTTTACTTTTCTGCTTTTTCATACTGTTGTTCTCCATCTGACAGCTATTCACAACTCTGGCATTCCTCTAACCTCAACAGCTCATCACACCCAATCTTCTCTTTCTTTTGTGCCCTCTGTGGCCCTTTCTTCCTTTTGCAATTTTTCCCCCCCCGCTACTGCCTTTTCACTGTCTTGTGCTAAGGGTGGAGTTTCATGTATGTCTTAAACTGATTTTAGACTGTATTGATACTAAATGGAGCAGTGTGATGGCTCACACATCCCTAACAGTTCCTTCTGTCTAGTGATCATGTAGCTAGCTGAGTCAGGCAGTCTTCCTGATCCAACTGACAATTAATTCATTAAGAGGAAGAGATCATTTCTCAGGGACAGTTGGAAATACTGAGTATTTTCAAAATACTTAAAGTACTTTTAAAAGCATTCCTGTTTCACATACTAGCTCCTCAAGATAACAACTTTGTCTGTAGTCTTTGCAGGTGTGAGGAGAATATTGCTGCTATTTCTGCTTCTAAATCAGTGGAAGAACTAATATGTGTGCATTTTAAAGTTACAAGAATCATTATCCATGAGCTTGACTCCTGTTATGTTTTTTTTTTTTTAAATTTGTCTGGTTTCAGACAAATTAAATTGTCTGAAATTCTTTTTTGCCTGTTGCTACAAGATTAAAAGCCTTTAGTAGCTAGCGTGCTTTCTTAAGCAAACTACACTATGAACAAGTTACATACATCTTTTTCCTGAAAACTTAAGCCATTTGAATACCTTAAGTTTTGCTGCAGAAAGCCTTTTCTTCCAGTTTTCAGGTGTATTTTGCATTATGTAATGTTGTTAATCTGCATTAGCAAGTATTCAGCTTTGATAATTGAAGAGTACATAAAGAACTGCATTCCAAAGAAAAGAAATGGTTGTGGGTAGCACAACTACCAATGTTTTCTTTTTCAGTCTGATGATTATACCCTCAAGTGAATAATGAGAAAGCTGCTTTGTGCACCTACTTTTGCGAACCTTGTAGGAGCTTAATACTCCTTCGGCCTTTATCTCCTTAACAGATTTAGTTGACTGCTTGACTAATGCTGTATTTGGATGTAAAAAAGCTTTTATTTCTGCTTCCTGCTCTGTACATCTGAGGATCTGCTCTGCCCTTGAACAGCAGAATTACATTGAGAGCTTAAGTTCTTTTTTTTTTTCTTTTTTTCACTCCCCCCCCCAAAACCTACTAGACTACCTAAATTCTTTTTGGCACTACTGTAATCGAGGATGCTGCCACTCACTCCTGTTGTCGGTATGATCTGTAGTCCTCAAACCTTGTAAGACGTTTTATTTGGATGTATTAAAAAGTTTATTGTTCTAACAAGTCCATTAGGATGAGTCTACATAGTATATCCGTAATAATTTGCCATTTTATGACTTAGTGTTTTAGCAGTAATAGTTTAATACATTATAACATTGTAACCATACTAAATACCACTGGGTGACGAGGGCATCACTATGGGATACCAATAGAAAGTCTGGTTTTTTTAGGATGCCTATTCCCTACTCATACTTTTGAGTTTTACCAACCTTAATTATTTTGAATGCATTTAATGTTGCTTTTAGTGAACTCACATATTGGTAGTGTTTTGTTATTAAAATGTTATGTGTGTCTAATTTGAGCATCTTACAGAAATTAGAGCACATATTAAGATAGTTATCTTAAGGAATTTTCATGCTTTTTGGAAAGTCACGGTTGTGTCTGAACACCTGTTTCCCATGAAAGAGTACAAACTAGTACTCATTATATCATCCTGTTCATAGCTCATATTAGCTTGTTAGCAGTGTTACTATGGGTTAATTAATATAAGGCACTATCTAGCTTATAATTACTGAAGTTGTTCCTTTTAAAAATATTGGCACAATATTTACTTTTTCTTAGATCTATCTTTTGTAGTAATTTTATATTGGCGGATTTTTTTTTTGTCTTTTCAACCTTTAGCAAAGCTGAACTATTTCCAACAGCCACAGGATATCAAAGAATCTGATTTTTTGAAATTCTTGGAGAAGTATGGCAGACACTCTTTCTTAGCACCGTCACAAGTCCAGCCATCATTCTCTGCCTTTTACCGGGTGAGTTGAAAAAAATAGCAATCAGTTTGCAGATATACTTTTACTAAAGCTGTCTGTAATGAGATCTAATGAGAACAGATTGAGAGATTCTTATTTTTCTACCTATAATCCATATAATCTCTCAGTTGTTTTCATTCCTTATTGTATAAAAAGTTTCTGATTAGTTTTCTTGTATTTAAAAGATTGGGCAATCCTTTAGACAAAACTGGGTGTGCACTAAGGAGAAGTATAAATTTGCCTCTGTGCCCTGATGATGTCATCACCTTGCACTTGGCCTTAGTATTCCACAGTCACTTTGTCTGTGATTTCTCCAAATTGTCTTTTCAGGCTGGTGATCCAATCTTAATCTACTTTGATTCATCATCTGTACTGAGCACGCTTAGACAGCCAGTAAAAATGGGAGCCAGTGGCCTCTGTGTTGATGGAAATCCTGCTGGTTAGTAAAGGGGGAAGAATTTCTTAGGGTGGTTTGTTTCTGTTTTATCTGTTGTCATGTCTTAACTCAGGCTTCCTGGACAGTAAAAGCACAAGCTGTACTAGGATTTTTGCCAACTTGAGCAAGAGCTGCATTACTGACCCTGCCCTAGATGCTGCCTCCTACTACCGTGACTTCACTGTGCTAAAGGTGCATGTCATATTTCTTCCTTTTGCTCAGCATCTTATTTGCTTGACTTTCCATTGCCTTCCATTGCAACTTCAGCTAACTGGAAACCTAAAGGTCATCTGGTATGTCATCCCTGATCTCCCGATTGTTAAGGCCTTCTTGCTGGAAATCCTGTTAAAAATGTCATGATCAGTGATAATCCCTCAATTCAAACTACTTTCCAATACATTTCAGTTATTACAAATTCTTAATGCATTTAACAGGTACTTCACTGATACTTCATAGTTTGATGGTTTAACTAGAAGTCTCTCGCATTTTAAACAGACTGTTTATCAAAGTATTTCTCTGTTACATCAACTTGATCAACCAAGCAATGCATGTTCTTAGTAAAGAATGAGGAGTTGTTTTACCCGATATGTTATCTCTAAAATCATACTGAAAGGCAGTTATCAATATTAGCTTTATTTACATTCATAGATTGAATTCCATATCAGTTTCTCCATTATTTATCCTGACAATAATTTCAAAATAACTGATTTATTGTTCTGGGTTCATCATGCTGGTCTTACTGAATGTTAACGTTAAAATATCTCCCCTCTCGCCTTCTAGAGTTTCTCTGGTGTTCCAAGATAAAACAGCAGTATAAATATTAACACCTTATTAAGGCTAATGACTCAGTTTCCCCTTATATTGGAAATCTAAATCATAGAAGAGAATCATAGAATCATAGAATCGTTTAGGTTGGAAAAGACCCTTAAGATCATGGAGTCCAGCCGTAAACCTAACACTGCCAAGTCCACCACTAAACCATGTCCCTAAGTGCCACATCTACACGTCTTTTAAATACCCCCAGGGATGGAGACTCCACTACCTCCCTGAGCAACCCATTCCAAGGCTTGACAACCCTTTCAGTGAAGAAATTTTTCCTAATATCCAAGCTAAACCTCCCCTGGCGCAACTTGAGGCCATTTCCTCTTGTCCTATCGCTTGTTACTTGCGAGAAGAGACCAACCCCTACCTGGCTACAACCTCCTTTCAGGTAGTTGTAGAGAGCGATAAGGTCTCCCCTGAGCCTCCTTTTCTCCAGGCTAAACCACCCCAGTTTCCTCAGCCGCTCCTCATCAGACTCTAGACTCTTCACCAGTTTCGTTGCTCTTTGGATGTACTCCAGCACCTCAGTATCTTTCTTGTAGTGAGGGCCTCAAAACTGAACACAGTATTCGAGGTGTGGCCTCACCCCTAGTCCTGCTGGCTACACTAGTTCTGATACAAGCCAGGATGCTGTTGGCCTTCTTGGCCACCTGAGCACACTGCCGGCTCATGTTCAGCCGCTGTCAACCAGCACCCCCAGGTCCTTTTCCTCGGGCAGCTTTCCAGCTCCAGCCACTTTTCCCCAAGCCTGTAGCGTTGCATGGGGTTGTTGTGGCCCAAGTGCAGGACCTGGCACTGAGCCTTGCTGAACCTCATACAATTGGTCTCGGCCCATCGATCCAGCCTGTCCAGGTCCTTCTGCAGAGCCTTCCTGCCCTCCAGCAGATCAACACTCCCACCCAACTTGGTGTCACCTGCAAACTTACGGAGGGTGCACTCGATCCCCCCATCCAGATCATTGATAAGGATACTAAGCAGAACTGGCCCCAATACTGAGCCCTGGGGAACACCACTTGTGACCGGTCACCAGTTGGAGTGAACTCCATTCACCACAACTCTTTGGACCCAGCCATCCAGCCAGTTTTTTACTGAGCAAAGAGAACGCCCATCCAAGCCACGAGCAGCCAGTGTCTCCAGGAGAATGCTGTGGGAAATGGTGTCAAAGGCTGTACAAAAATCTAGGTAGACAACATCCACAGCCTTTCCCTCATCCACTAAGCAGGTCACCTTGTCATAGAAGGAGATCAGGTTAATCAGGCAGGACCTGCCTTTCATAAACCCATGCTGACTGGGCCTGATCACCTGGTTGTCCTGCATGTGCCACATGATGGCACTCAAGATGATCTGCTCCATAACCTTCCCTGGCACTGAGGTCAGGCTGACAGGCCTGTAGTTCCCCGGATCCTCCTTCTGGCCCTTCTTGTAGATGGGCGTCACATTTGTTAACCTCCAGACAACTGGGATCTCCCCAGTTAGCCAGGACTGCTGATAAAGGATGGACCGTGGCTTGGTGAGCGCTTCCGCCAGCTCCCTCAGTACCTTTGGGTGGATCCCATCTGGCCCCGTAGACTTGTGTGTGTCTAAGTGGTGTAGCAGGTCGCTAACCATTTCCCCTTGGATTATGGGGGCTTCATTCTGCTCCCCGTCCCTGTCTTCCAGCTCAGGGGGCTGGGTACAAGTGGTCTTACTATTGAAGACTGAGGCAAAGAAGGCATTAAGAACCTCAGCCTTTTCCTCATCCTTTGTCACTATGTTTCCCCCCACATCCAATAAAGGATGGAGATTCTCCTTAGCCCTGCTTTTGTTGCTAGAGTATTTATAGAAACATTTTTTTATTGTCTTTCACGGTAGTAGCCAGGTTAAGTTCTAGTTGGGTTTTGGCCCTTCTAATTTTCTCCCTGCATAACTTCAGACATCCTTGTAGTCCTCCTGAGTTGCCTGCTCCTTCTTCCAAAGGTCATAAACTCTCCTTTTTTTCCTGAGTTCCCAGAGCCAAAGCTCTCTGTTCAGCCAGGCTGGTCATCTTCTCCACTGGCTCGTCTTTTGGCTCATGGGGATGTCCTGCTCCTGTGCCTTTAAGAATTCCTTCTTGAAGAATGTCCAGCCTTCCTGGGCTCCTTTGCCCTTCAGGACTGCCTCCCAAGGGACTCTGTCAACCAGTGTCCTAAACAGGCCAAATTGATTATGTTTTATACATCTGGAATAAACAAGTTAATTTTTATCAATATAATATGTAGGCTCTATATAGTGATGGTTTCATGACTTTAGGCACTTGCAAACCCAGAAAATTGGTTGGGTTTTTTGGTGTTTTATGTTGGTTTGTTTGTTTTCCCCAGGTCCCAATTAATGACACCATTATGCCGTCCATGAAGGTCAGTCTCTATTGCCAATGAAAATAATTTCTGCTTGTGAAATAAAACATATCTGGAATCTTAGGCATTCAGAGTAATGCCCATGGGTTGGGAACTTGGGAGAATGGGAATGTTCTGTGTCTGAGACAAGATTTTTTGGACAAAAGTGTGGCATTATAGAAAAAAATAGGGATATAAGGAAAGATATACTTTTAAATGAATGGGCATAGATAGGGCTGGAGTAGGGAGGTAGCTCATTTTCTTAGAAAAAATTGGGAATCTGGAGCAGGGTGATGTGCCCTCAGATCACAGCAACAGCAGGAAGGTAAATCTGACTTTGATGGAAAAGCAGTGGAAAAGAGTAAGAAAGGCACACTCCTTTTAAACAATTGCTGATTGTTAATATGCTTACTGTCTCCAGGTAAAGGTCACCGCAGTCGCACCACCTGGAGCTCCCCACATGGAAGACAACACATGTAACAATGTTGTTTCTGAGGTATCTGAATCTTCTTTCCTTTGGGCAGCCCAACACTAGCTTAGAATCATTGCCCTATTACCTGACTCTGCCTCTGATTCGTCTCTGAATTGGACTTTCAGGTGATCTATGAGATAGAATTCAGTGGCACACGTGGGATTCAGAGTGTTTCTGTCCGGTTCAGAGTGAGCAACATCTCTGGGAACTCGGGATCCTCTCTGCAGCAGCACTTCACTTTGCACTTCTGGGTCAGTGCCCTCATCCTCCCTGGGCTCTTACCAAGTTTGTAGTCTGTAGTTCACAGACGAGATGTGAAAAGATTAGAGCAATGTCACTGTGGTATGGTAGTACCAGAACCCTGGGACACAGCTGGTGGTCGAAGGAAGGAGGGGACACTGCTCTGGTCTCAAGTAAACCATGTTAGTAGAAAAATTCAGGCTCAGTGCAAGCATGCAGTCTTGCACTGCACGAGTTTGGAGGGGCTGATTATTTTTATCTGACTATTTTTTGCTGCTGTTTTGATTTGGTTTGGGTTTTTGTTTTTAGGGGGGGAGAAGGGGAAGGGATGAGATCAGGGTCACCAGCATGGTCTTGTGAAGGAAAGGGTTGGAGCTGGTGCTGTATCTGAGGAGTTCAGTGTTTGTGAACAAAGTTGTTAAATTTATTCCAGGTACTTATTTAACTTTGCCCGGGCAGTGGGAAAAAGAGTTACTTTGGAGGGCGTGGAAATCTGGGAAATACTAGTGTGTGCTGACGTTCATATAAACCTTGTCCCATAGAGGCAATGTAAAGTCGTATAAGTGGTGACCTCAGGGGTTGATAAGTGTGCAGTGCAACTTTGCTGAAGTTATCCCCAGAGGCTCTCCCCATAAAACAATTTAGAAGTGGAATCTGCCACTCAGAATCAGAGTCAAGGCAGGGTTTCTTCTGTAGATCATCTGTAGAATTGCCCAGACTGATATGTTCACTTCCTTAGAGACAAATGCCGAGCAATAGGAATTCATTGTCTCAAGAATTGTCCTGGTAGTATCCACATTTCAGGATACTGACATTTAGTTTTTTACCTCCTGGACTGCAGATGAACTTGCCAGGTAAGAAAGAGGATTTGGAAGCAAATAATGGAGGTTATAGTAGCGCATAATATTCAGTCATTCAAAAAATGGATTACATTTACATTTTTGAGAATGTGAATTTGATCTTCTGAGATGAATGGATCTCGTTGGAGCTAATGCTTTCCTTTTCTTTTCTTTCTTCCCTTTGCCTCTTTGTAGACCAGGACTCTTTCTCATACGTTGCCTAGAAGTGGAAACCCCAGCTATATCACTGGAGCACCACTGTTGGTTGCAAACAGTGGTGCCATGCAGCATGTATCCTTTTCCTGCTGTCAAGTTTTATTTATCACTGGGTTTATTGCCTTCTGGTACTCTACTGTCTGGACTTTTGAGATTCTACGTTTACCTGTGAGGGCATACCTCAGTATTACATTGCAGCCATCAGCAGGCCTTTTGGTCATGACTGAATTGTAGTCCTGTGACAGGGATAAGGATGAATGTGGGGTGAGAGGATTGTTAAATACAAGTTGGGTGTCCTGTATTGTCTGTTTATGCTTTTGTTTGGCTTCTTGACGTGCAGTCTGTCAGATGAGCATTTTACGGAGCAAAGGTGATGGAAGTTGCTCACAGTTCCTCAGACACACAGTACAATTTGGAAGAAATATGAGGACAGGCTGCAAGCTCAGGTAGCAACACACTCTGCAGTCACCCTTCCTGACACATTTGAAAGGTGTGGACTCACTTAGCATGTTTTTCCGTAGTCTCTCACGCACTGCTGTGGAGCCTAGGTCCTTCCCCGAGGTCACCAATGGGTCTCTGCCGATCTTTCATATACTCCTAAGAGGACTTGAATATCAGAGAGATGGTGGACCTCTAGAACAATCTGAACATTGTGAAGGTCTTCTGGGGCATTTTGAGGCTGTAGTCTGGCAACATGTCTTGGGCAAGAGTAGAGTTTGTATTTGAGGAGTGAATTATAATGGAACCTAAAAAAGTGATTGTTTTGATGATTTGGATCATTCTTTTGTTGGTGACAGGGCAGGTGTACAACCACGGATGTGATATGATGTCTAAAGAGCTGTCAGTTTTCCATATTGTGTGTTACCCTGCCATGTTCTTCTTCTCCCTTCCCATTGCAGAGAGGATTGAAACTGCATCCATTTAATACCAATACTTCCGTAATGATTCTGTTGACTCATTACAAGAGCAGAAGAAATACTCATTCTGAAGGAAGGATGTTGATAGTGGTTTTTTTCTGTCCTGGAAATCACTTTGTCAAATCTGTTATTTTCTCATTTCCAGCCTATCCACAGTACTGGAAGAAAGTAATTGTAGTTACATCCAGCAGAAGTTATACAAGGCGCTTCAGGGGATGAACAGAGCAGAAGACCTTGCTATAACTGGCAGTGCTCATTCAACCCAGGCAGAAGAGTGGACGACCATTCTGATTCAGAACTGCAGTGTGCAGGTAATATGAATGCAAAAAGACCAGCTGTGAATATTTTTCCTTTCATATCTTTGTATTGCCTTGGGGAAGCATGGGAAAAAAAGAACCTTTTCTTACTTTCTTTGTGTGATGATCTACTGACTCTCAGGGGTCTTAATGCCTGTAAGCAGTCATTTTTATTATCGTTCATATTATTAGGATACTTAGTAAACAAAATAAAAAAGACCCTGACAGATTTAATATCTCTTGAATCCTGTTCCTGTTATTTAAATGGGCAAAAAGAGTTTAATACTGAATCCTGTGTTGCATTACCTAGTTTTCTGACAGCCTTCTAGAACTAATACTACCTGGTTACTTCCTATTAGAATCATAGAATCATAGAATCATACAGGTTGGAAAAGACCTCTAAGATCATTGTGTCCAACTGTCAACGCAACACACCATGTCCACTAAACCATGTCCCTAAAGGCCTCATCTACACGTCTTTTAAATACTTCCAGGGATGGTGACTCCACCACTTCCCTGGGCAGCCTGTTCCAAGGCCTGATCACTCTTTCAGTAAAGAAATTTCTCCTAATGTCCAATCTAAACCTCCCTTGGCGCAACTTGAGGCCATTTCCTCTCGTCCTATTGCTGTTCCTTGGGAGAAGAGACCGACCCCCACCTCACTACAACCTCCTTTCAGGTAGTTGTAGAGTGCGATGAGGTCTCCCCTCAGCCTCCTCTTCTCCAGGCTAAACACCCCCAGTTCCCTCAGCCGCTCCCCATCAGACTTGTGCTCCAGGCCCTTCACCAGCTTCGTTGCCCTCCTCTGGACACGCTCCAGCACCTCCATGTCCTTCTTGTAGTGAGGGGCCCAAAACTGAACACAGTATTCGAGGTGCGGCCTCACCAGTGCCCAGTACAGGGGCACGATCACCTCCCTGCTCCTGCTGGCCACACTATTCCTAATACAGGCCAGGATGCCGTTGGCCTTCTTGGCCACCTGGGCACACGGCCGGCTCATGTTCAGCTGGCTGTCGACCAGCACCCCCAGGTCCTTTTCCTCCGGGCAGCTAAAATTTCTGAGGAGAAAGGCAGCCCATTTGATGCTTTTATTATTATCATCCTTTCTGATTTTCCAGTTTCTAGGGATATTTACATATTACCTAATAAGGGTAAAAGTTTGCGATCGGAGTACTTATGGAGGAGGGAAATTCGATTTTAATAATTATAAATCTGTCAGGAGATGGCCTAGGAGAATGCAAAATCCAAATGGTAGAGTTCAGACAAATTCTGTTTGGAAATGAGATGACAACAAGATGGATATAGCTCTAAAATGGGTGGTTGACCTGACCAGAAGTTATGGGGTTACTGCTGAAGTGACTGATTCAAGTTCTGTGACCTATGCTATCCGAAATACTAGACTTTGACCATAATGGTCCTTTTCCACTTTGAAAATGCTATATTAAAATGTTTAGGGTATATTTTATTTTCAGGCTGTGAATTGCACTTCCTGTTGCATGGTTCCTGTGACGCTGGAGATACAGATATTGTGGACTAAGGTGGGCCTCCTGTCCAACCCACAAGCTCAAATACTGGGTGCACGCTACTTTTATCAGTGTCACCCCCTGAAGGTATGGAACTTAAAACCCCTCCCTCACACACAGAGGTAATTAAATGGGATTCACAGGTTATTTAAGATCCAAGGAATCAAATAGCGTTGTTATTACTGAGTTGAGATTTACTGAACTTTAGCAGTGGTCTGGCTGCAATGGCAAGAGATTGTATTTAACAGCTCCACAGAGGAAGGTAGTTTTATGGTCTTACCAGTACTGTCCTGAATCAGTTGTACAACTGGAAAAGGTACCTTCTTTCCAACTTCAAACCACCTTCTGCCACTTAAGGACTCAAACTTTAAACTTTTAGTTATGCTCGGTATAAAGTTGTAGTTACAAACATTCAATAACTACATGTTTATCTAGTTGTCTCTTAAAGCCTCGATACGGAATTTGAGTTGATTTATATTTCACAGACTCCACAGCATGCTGATAATCTGTGCAAGAAGATATTTGTATTCCTCTAGGGATTCTGAAATCACCACAGCTAGCTGAGGAAGAGGCTAATGCGGCTGGCATTTGAAGAATTAGGGGGAAAGGCTGTAGGCCAGAAAGCAGGTTTCTAAGAGAAGATTACATGATGGAAACATTCAAGGTCAGGTTGGAGGGGGCTCTGAGCAACCTGATCTAGTTGAAGATGCCCCTGCTCATTGCAGGGGTGTTGGACTAGATGACCTTTAAAGGTCCCTTCCAACCCAAACTATTCTATGATTCTATGATGTCAGCAGGAAGGTGAAGCTAACAGGTCCGCAAAAGAGAATGAATAGTCTTTTTCAAGTGTGTCTCAGTGGATCCCATTTTGGGGCAAGGCTGGATTCCCGACATCACAAAGTCTTTTGGGCAGCACATATATTTCAAGGCTTATACTTCTTCTCTGCAAGGGCTTTAGGGGGAGCAGCTGACTGCCCATGGCATTCTCATGGCAGTAAGGTATAACATGGCAAGTGTCTGTCTGATCTGTTACTACTCTTCGAACTTCAGACTCAGTCTAAATGAGATTTTACATCACTTGTTTGGATGTGTCTCATGGTATCTCTTCGTCCTCCCTTTTTGCAACATACGTGAAAAGAACATGATAGGAAAATGTTCACCTTGTAAAACACATGTTGCCCTGAGGCAAACTGACACCCCTGCCCCACGAAGATATTTTCTAAATCTGAGCTGTTACATGGCTCCATTAACAAAACTTCTGTCTGAGGAGGGAGACTTGCATTCCTAGTAAAAATCTAGGGTGCCTATCCCTCAGTAAGGATTAGCCAATCAGGAACTATGAGATTCAGATTTCATCTGCTTGAGCAACTGATGCTAATTACTTTAGAGCTGTAAGTAATCAGCAAGCAAATGGTAAGATAGCAAGCAATGATAAGAAAGCAAGTTTCTGGCAGCAAGAAAAAAACACACCATTAAAATCAGTACCAACTTCATCAGTGGCAATCCACAAATTAGGGTTGTTAGTAAAGGCATCTTAGCAAGGGTACCAGTCAGTACCATACCCAGCAGTTAAGAATTGCAGCCATTTGTAAGCATACCGGTGAGATCACCAATGCGTGCCGTATATTGCTTTACTTTTAAATTATGTCACTTCCCAGTTTTAGCCTACAGATTCGCAGTCCAAGAACTATCCATTCTTTAGTGAAAACCTTTTCCTTTAGACCATACTGTGTCACTGGAGAGTTGCCTTAGTGACTGACCAGAAAACACAGAACCTGGGAAGGACATCCTATTTTCTACACCCATCCACAATATCTGGTCACAGTTGTATTTGGACTTCCTGAAAATACAAGACAGTCTTAAATGATGTAGAGCTATACAGGAGCATGCTGGAAGTTGCTTGTGGCTGCTTTCTCCCAGCTGTTGAGGAGGGGTTGTGTATAGGGTTTTTTCCCCACTAATCTCTCCCATTTTAAGGCAGATTCTGAAGGTCCAGACACAAAGCGAGAATCACTTTGAAGCTTCTTGTTGACGAAGGCGATTGTGCCTACTGTGTTTACTCATTGATAGGAGAACTTATATCCATCAGGAGTGAAGGGGAAATTCTAACTGTAACTACTCAGCAGTGGTAATTTGTGACCGAGGAATGATCTAGCATGGAGGGCAAGAAGGCCCAACTGCAAGAAGGGGTTAAACTGGCTGGAAGCAGGAATGCCAGAGACAGACTCCTTGCAAGGGTGTGAAGTTTCCCTTGGTGATGAGATAAGAAACAGCCTCAGCATTGTCTTGTAGCCATCCTGGAATGGGAACGCTCAGGGGCCCAAGCTCAGAGGCCACCTTTGGGCAGCAGAGCTGGGCTGCGTGATGGACCCACAGCCAGGCTGAGGTGCCCCATGCTGACGCTCTCAGGATTGGTGCTGGTGCAAGTGTATATAAGGAATCTGCTTGTGACGCATCTTTGCAGACTCCATGTAGAACCATGTATTGCAGTAGGACTCTGACCAATGCATTGTTCATTACAGTTTTCTTTTGTATTTAAGCACAAATGTGTCTTTAATTTGCCTCGAGAGGTACCACAAAAATTCCCCAACAGGAGTCTCGGTATTTTTCTCTTAAGGGTCATGAATTCTGTTTTGGAGCTTTTTCAAGTGCTTCCTGCACAACTTTGCTCTAAAGGCAGTCTTCCAGATTGTTTCCAGGGAAGTGAATGAGGTGGTGATTTTACAGATTGGCTTAAACCAGTACAAGCACAGAAGGCATGCTCTAGTAGATTCCCTCTCTTGAGGTTAGAATGCAGAGCTGGGAAGCCGGGGCAGGGAGCGAGGCTGCTCTTTTGGCAGCGGCATGGTCTTACCCAAGCTAGCCATGAAACTCCACATAACTCAAGGAGCAAGTGTATTAGTTGTCTTGCAGCATTCTGTTGGAACAGAAAGGAACTGAGGCCTTAGAAGTTCAGTCCCTTGTTCCATCTTTACCAACTTACCTACCAATCTGTCTCCTTTCTGAAACAATATCCTAAAATGTGAGAAATAAATTCATTGTTGTATTGGGTCCCTGCTTTGTTTTATTGATATTTTATTGAAAGGATCAAATCTTGTGGCAGTCCTGTCTGTTTCTGGCAGCAATCACCTGTTCAAAGGGCCAGGTGATCTTATCTTACATAAAATATATAATTTTATAAAAAATAAAGCTAGCTTTGCTTCTGTTCTTATTACGAACTAGCTGATATGTCTTTCTTCTGAATAGGCGGCTTCCTCTATTCAGGAATCACTGCCTTCCATTCTGGAGATCTGTAACATATGATGCACAGTAGCTACTGATCTTTCCTGAGACTGGTACCCTCAATTTACCTGCTAAGTATCAATTTTGGGAAAGAGAAGTTACTCCACTAAAAAAATATATCTGGAACTCTTAACGCCTACCATCCTAAAGACATCTTGCTTGCCAGTCATCTACAGTGGGTCTCCATTAGCAAATCGAGGAGATGCATCTTTTATATTAAGCTTGCTAAACTCTTTGTGCTTTCCTTCTTGTTACAGTTCCTAAGCACAAGCACGGTACCTTTGACAACTGTCGTTACCTTCACTGACATGACGGAATGGCCAGAACCTCCACGAGGCCAGCCTCAAATGCACTGGAAACTCCCATTTGACATCTTTTTCCCATTCAAGGTGGCACTGAATTTGGAAAGAAGTTATAGAGATGACCTGGCTGGCTATTTTTTGTTGATTCTAATAATGTCCAGTATTCTCTGCTTTTGAAAAGTCAGATGGACGGGGCCTGTACTTACAAGTTCAGTGAGTGAATTGATACATTCAGAATATGATCCAGACCATAGACTTTTCTCCTCAGGTTCTTATACTGTGCCTATCTATGTGCCTTCTGTTCTTGGATTAAGCCACATGACTAATTTCTGTCCTGCATCCTCTCGTGTCCCTATTCTCCATATGCACCATCTGTGAACCTCACTGCAGTGAAACAGTTGAGAGATGGAGGGATCAAGAGATGTTGCATTAATAAGGAATGAGAAGGGGGACGTTAAAATGAACATTCCATGTTCCCAGAAACCAAGAGTGCTTTCTAAACCAAGGAGTATGGAGAGAGGAGCAACGTTCAATCCAAGCATTTTGGAGCTGCATTCAGTCATCTTCCTGTTGGAGAAGCACCTGATTTTTCCACATGGAACTAACTGAACATTTAAAATACAGGAGCCCTCCCAGGCAGCCTGAATCGTTATTTTATGAGTAGACATGTCTGCCAGTCACCTTTAACCTGTCGTCGTTACATGACAACCATGCCTCTGTGACAGTTTTTGACTCTTATTTTTCTATGTCTTTTCAAATACAGATATTCAATTGAAATTTCCGTGTTTTAATCACCGTTTACCTTAGCAATACTGTTACACAAAGCAAAGTAATTGTAAATGTCACATCCTCTGAAATATAATTTAATTTTAGTTGTTTGTCAAGACAGCTTCCTTCCTGATCTTCTTTTTTTATTGAAGAAACAGGCCCGAATATGTTTTTTCCTAGATAAGACACATTCTCTTGTGGCTCCAGCTAGGAACTGGACTGATAATGATAGCCACTGAAATTCTAGGTGGCACATCAGAGTTGTGAACAGTCCTAAAGAAAAAAAACAATTATTTTAGGAAGAATTTGTAGATGCATTATAGGACTGAAGCTTACTGCAATACCTTACCTCTGACTCAGTCTCTGGGACCAGAATGTAGATTTATTGTTTTTGAAGTTGAAGGTGATCTTCTGATCATCTAGTCTGCCCCACTGCATCACACAGGCTAAGGAAATCTGCTCAATCATTCCATGAAGTTGTTGGATGACATATTTTTTTAGCAAAGGATTTATTACTTATCTTAAATTCTTCAGATGATGGAAGAATCTGCCCCATCTAATGTCAAGTACTCCAGCGGAATCGGTAATGGGCAAGAAAATCGGAGAAATCTGGCCTACCTTTAACAAAAGGTATTTGTTGCTTTTGTACATATACTGTCTATAGCAACTTTGTTGCTCTTCCTCATTACAAACTTAAACAGAAGAGTGCAAAAATAAACTGAAAAACCTCTAATTAGTCAGGATATCAAAGGAGATAACCTGAATAAAACAAAACCACGACCCATCTAAAACATGTAGATTACAGGGTAACTTCACATATTTAACTTTCTGATTGTTTGCATGGTTTATTAGCTTGTGTGGGAAAATAACAGAAGAGTGGCAAGGAGGATTGTAAGCACGCTCAAGTGACTTGTAGCTGGGGTGTAGAAAAACACATGTATCATACTAATTGTTGTTTGGCCTTGTGTGTTGGTTGGACAAGTAGAACATCTGTGTTTAGATAACAAAGGCCTGGGATAGACTTAGAGGCACCCTATCAAACATGCTTGAGATTCCTGCCCTGCTACGGGAAAGATCAAAGCACAATGGTAAACTACGCCTGCATGAATCCTTGATAAACAGGTGAAAGCAGCAGGTGATCCTCCAGCATGGACTGAGCTCTGCAGTGCCTGCGTCCCCGCTCGTGTGCCTCTGCCCGGGTACTGCTTCGGGGATCCCCCGGTTGGTGAGGTAACGAAAATAAATGTACTCTTTGCATTTCATCCGTGGTTTTGTGGTTGTTCCTGTGTCCTGCCTTTGCCGGCTCACACAGCTTGGAAAGAATTCCGTGCAAGTGTCTGCTGCTTCCATTGCTTCTGATTCTGGGGCAGCTCATGAAAGCCAGTCTGAACATGTGCATTCTAGTGTTATATATGGCTGATGGTACCAGTACAGCAACAAGCTTTGATTTTAGATAGACGTGGCTTCTCAACTGTTGCAAACTGTTTGCACAGTTGCAAAGCTTTTAGCAAAACACATTTGTAGCGTATGTCACATGTCCTCTCATGCTCCTAATTTGTGGAATCCGGGAAATTAATTTAGAGGTGACAGTAACTGAATTGAACAAAGGGTTAGTTGGAGAAGCTTGCCAGATGTCACATTGCCAAGTGTGTCAGGATGTGGTTTGAATGAAAAGGATCTGGCATCTCTGTTTTCCGCATTATTGAGATAATTCAATTAGGTGACTATAGAGATTCTTCTTATTCTATGAGCTGCAAATACGTGGAAGTGCTATAAGAATGCATCACCTTACTATTGTAATTCTCTGTCATATCCCTGACCTCCAACATGTCATGTTTTCTAGCACACATTTGGCTCCTCTGACATTTCCTCATTGCAGGAAATGGAGCTGGAAAGAGCCTTGTCCGTAACCTAGTCTACCCTGACTTAAGACATGTTCAATTCTAGCCATGCCATACCACATGGATGGGGGTTTAGAGTCTGCAGTTTCCAATGACAGTTTATTTCGGTGTCTACTTTGTCATGTTATGTTTTTCCCCACTGTCTGAACTTAAATGTAGTGTTGCAATTATCAGGCAACAGTACGACAACGTCACACACAAGGCAGACTCATATGTCAGATATACAGAATGGGGTATTTATACGCCATGTCAAAGGGCAGAGACAATGCTGCATAATTTCTCTGCTGCCAGCATTCTACCTGGAACCATCTTTCCAATGTGTCCTGTTTTGAGGCAGTAAGTCTATTTTTACACTGTCCGAGTGAAAGATGCAATTTTGGATTACAAAGTAGGAGCAGAGTTACAAAAAGTTAATAAAGGACAGTTAGTAGCGATGTGAATTAGGCTGCCCACCCAGCTTTTACTTAAGATCTCTCTATGGAGTTGTCAGATTGTTGTCATGCTGGAAGTAGAGAGCAGTGAGTTTCATTCTTGCTCTCTGAGAGAGTACCCCTTTGGAGTACCACTTCTTGCTTTCATCGTAGATTCCTCCCCCCCACTCAGCAAACAGAAATAGAACGTGAATTTCTGAAATACTCTGGGATCATTCTCCCCTTCTATAAGATAAGAATATACATAAAATGCAAAGAAAAAGCTATAGACGACATCTTAAAAATTTCTATGAGCTCCTTAGTGTGCTTCCGTTTTCTTCAGGCACTAAGTACATGAGCCACTGCTAAATTTGTTTGCCAAGTTTCAGCCACTGTTTACCACTGTAGGGTTTGTTGCAAAAGGAGGTGTCTTACATTCTGTGCTCCCCATACTTGCCTCCTTCATCTGGCTCAACTTAACTTTTCCAATGGGCCACTGTATGTCCATATACCTTAAGAAACAATTATTGTACGAATACATAAACGTGATCCTGCAACACATTTGCAGTCTTCCTTACAAGATCACGTATAAGACCCACGTAGCACAGCATTGCACTGCGTCACTAATGCCTCATACCGGAGGGACCTCGCACCTGAAAGTTTTCCTGGACAGCGTACTTCCCTCTAGCACTGCTTTACGTCCGCCTGTGCTAGAGTCCAGTCCTACCAACGTCAATACTGGACAGTCGCAGTGAGCCAGGAGTTAACGTTGCCGATACCTGAGCATGGCTGTCTTTCACCCTCAGCTTCCCTCGGAGCCCCCCGAAGACACCGCGGCTCCTCCCCCGCCCCGCGGCGGGGCTGAGCCGGGGAGAGAAGAGGCCGCTTCGGCAGCGCTCGCGCTCGAAGAGTACACGCGGGCTGTGAGGGAAAAAAATCAGTTAATAAACAAGAAATCCCTAAATACTCACTTCAGCAAGGCCAACAACCAAAGTCAAACGGTTCACAGGTGGAACAAAAAATGTAACTTTACGCGCGCTCAGCTGAACAGGAGCCGCCGCCGCGCCGGGGGGGAACGGGCGGCAGCCCTGGCCGGGGCGGCGGGGACACGCGGGCGGGCGGGCGCTCTGCCTCGCCGCCTGCTGCCCCCAGCCCGCAGCAGCGGCTCGGCTACAAAATAAACTACCTCCCGGCTCTGGCCAGAGCCGGAACTCGGCAAAAACCGCCGGAGTCCCGCTATCGCGATTGCGCCCGGTCGTACCGGAACGCTCCTTCTGCCGCCGCCCTGCGGGCCCGCTCCACAGAGCACTCGCTCGCCCCAGCACCTCTCCCCCGCCCGAACGCCGCTGGCAGGAGTCCCCCAGGCGCGCGCGGCCACACGGGCACACGCCCGCCGCCCTCCCCCGCGGAGCGCGGGCTGGGCTCACGTGCGCCGCGCTGCCGGGGGCGGGGCGGGGCCGGAAGCACCGTGCCGCGGCGGGCGGCTGCGGCCACAGGCGGCGGCGGCGCGCCGGGCGGGTGAGTGGTGCCGCGCCGCGCCGCGCCGCTGGCCCGCAGCCTCGGGCCGCGGTCGCAGGCTGTGTCTGGGGGCGGGGCAGCGGCCGGGGCTGCGCTCGTGGGGTCGCGGCGAGACCCGGTCGAGGGGCCGGGGCGGATGCCGGTCCTGCCGCCTAGGGAGGCCGCAGAGGCGGGACGTGCTGTCGCGCCCGCCCGTAGCTGAGCGCGCCGGTCCCCGTCGCGGAGGGGTGAGCCGCGGTGCGGCCAGTGCTGGGCTGTGCCTTCCCTCGGCGCTCCGCAGAAAGCCAAAGCGGTTGCTGCCGGTTCCCGCCCTGCGGCTGGAGGATCGGGGGCGGTTGCTACGTTGCTGGCAGCAGAGGAATGAGGACTCCGTGGAAAACAAATAAAAGCTAACTGTAGAGGTACTGTACGTACAGTCGCTGCAGTGCTGCCTGCAGCTGGATGTCCCTGTTCTTTTGGCCCTCGCAAGCTCTCCTGAGGCTTGTAGACTTTGGTTCAAATTTTCTTTACGCCTATAGAGCGTTGCTACTGTGTGGAGTTATTGGCAGAGTGAAATTGCAGTTTGGACCCCTGCAAGCACTAGACTAATTGATAAGAGCTGCATTGGCCTCATTCTTCTGGAGCTTTGTGAGAACAGAGCTGTTGCTCCTCCTGGGATTTCTTTTTCCTTGCTCGTCTCTTGTGTCTACTTGCAAGAATTCTCCATGCCCGAAGAAAATATTTAAACCCTCCTGACACTTGCGTGACACATAAAAGTTATTACCTAGGTTTTGACCTAACTCTTGGTGATAAGCCTGTGTTGTCCACTTAGTGTTTCTTCACAGGAGATCTTACAGGATCAGATTAGAGTTTTTTTTTTAAGAAACCTGATAGCTCTCTGAAAGAAGTAATAAAACTGTAGATAAAGGAGACTTAATAAGCAAAGCTTACACAGTTTTCCAAAAGCCTTTGGCAAGTGTCTCTGTACTATGAAGTCAAGAACAGTTTTATTTTCTTAAACAAAAAATAACTAAAATCCTCCCATAAATGCTTATACCTGTGCTGACTCTGTATCCCTAAAAAATGATGGATACTTGAAAGAGTTTACCTTCTTTCTCAGATTTGCTCTTGATGACACTGAGAAGCAATTTATAAAGGGTTAAAATAAAGTTTTCTTCTTCTCTGTTCTATGCTAAAGTATTTAGATTTAGTCACTTTAGAAAGTGTGTTACCTTTTCTGTATTTGTGTCAGTGAATAATTTTTGTTGTGTTAACTGCTTTGTTTATTTGTTTGTTTGCTGTATTACCTTCCTCTTCTAAGCTACTCTGCCAGGGTTGTTATGAGAAGTGTGTTCAATAGCAGAGCGAGCATCTTTCAGGCTTAGCTTCAATATTTTTTCAGCTACTCTGTTGCATGTTGTATTTGTAGGAATATGAAAGCAATGATATTTTTACGTGTTTCTGCAGCATCCCGGGAAAAAACCATCTGAGAGTCACTGTGGATGATACTCTGAAAAGTCAGTTCAAGGTGTAGCGAAAGTCAAAAAGCAAATAGAATAGTAGAAATGATCAGGTAAGGAATGAAGTGCAGAATAAAAGACCATATCATGCCACTATATAAATCCTTGCTTTGTCCACGCTTGAGTACTCCCTGCAGTTCTGGACTCTCCTTTGGGTAATATGCTGTACTCTATTTAGGATAATCAGGGAGGAGGAAGACGAGCAATGAGATGATTGTATATATGAAATAGCCTTGATATAAGGAGAGCAAGAGCATCCTATACTGATATATTAGTGGCAGTCTAAGGAGTTGCTGTGCTTCTCTCTTGCTGGTGCTAGTACTCACATGACTGTATAGACAAGTGGGTCAGTTGGTCTCTGACCAGAATATTACCATGATCAAGGTGTTCGGAGGCGGGTAGGAACTGCAGCTTGAGCAGGAGGGGTGGCAAAACTGGTGCACTTCTAGTGCTAGAATTGTTTAGGGACAACTTGAGCATCACAGCAGAAGGAGGAATGAAGGGGTGGTTTCACTACAAGTCTGTAAAATCATGAGTGGTGTGGAGAAGCTGAATAGCCCCAGAGCCACACAAAGCTGGAGACCAGGAGAGTCTTGAGGTAGCTTTAATTGCTTTCTTGTCCTGCCCATGTACTTTATCTGACAGACTGCTCTTCTACTGGTGTGTTTTATTTTATTTCTTATTTTCCCCATTAGGATTTGGGCATCAGCTTATCCTTTATAGAAACTGAATGCCATCTTGTTTCTCCCCAACCCCCAAAAAAGAGGGAAACACATTGTGAGGGCAGAAAATAAAAAAGGAAAGATAGGTAAAGGCAAATGGCTTAAAAATAAGGAAGTGGAGGGAATGCTGAGCTGAGCACACACAGTTCCCTGAGGTTGAGATGCTTTTTGAGTGGTGCTCTTCTTGGAGAAATGATAGGACAGGGGCTTAGAAATAAATCCTACAGTTGGTGAATATTCCCTAGTTTTTCTTAGGAAGTTGTGGCTGGCTGGCTTAACTGTTGCCAGTTGTTGAAGAGGTTCCACAATGGGGCTTTGGATATGGAGGGTATGAATAACAAAAAATTAGTAGGGCAAAAAAGTGCAAATAAAGTTTCTGGAAGAGAGGCTGACACCCAGGGTACTAAATGTAGAAGTCAGTCTTTCTCGTGAAATATTAAACAAGAGTGCTGACTTCAGTCTACATTTTTCAAGACTTCTTTTCATTCTCTCCTTGCTTTTCCCTGGCTACAGTTTCTCCTGGATATGAACATGTGTCCAGGGGCTTGATTTGCATCTTGTCGCTTAGTGGCACTATTGTCACTCTACAAACTATAACTATTACAAAATTTTTATTCAGTCTCCATTGCTTTACCTGAATGATCTTTGGCACTTGTACAACCTTCATTTGATGGCTGTAGGGAAACTGGAACAGAACTAGGATGATGGTTCTGTCATCTTTGTCCTTAACAGCTGGTGGAACCTGATGTTTTGCTGCTCAGTGCTGAGAACAGGTGGTAGAAGAAAGTAGCCAGATTTGATCCAGGCAAGAGAAGAGAGATGATGTTAGGAGGAAGGAAATGGCTAACTAACCCTATCTTGAGGTTTCTTAGTGAGGACTAGCGCTTGATTAAATTAACCTGTGTCCTTATGTTCCTCACTTAGTAATCTTGATGAAAGCAGCTACCCTGTGTGGTTGTTTTGTTTTTTTTTTTAATTAGGTGGGGAAAGAAAGTCTTTGCACAGAGATACACCTGTGTTTGTTGCAACTGTGTCTAGGACTGAAGGTGGACTATAGCATGTATGCCTACACAGATTGTTAATACCATCAAGATGGTTCCATGCTTTTTTCTCAAAGATGGAACTTTTTAAGATTACTGAAGGTGTTCACTAGCCTTAACTATCTGAAACCACAGTTTGCCATTGCTCACTTCCTACTATGCTTGCTGTACGCTGAGGTAAATAACTGCCAACCAGGTAGGAAATCTAGGATTCCTTGCCACTAACAAGCATCCTTCCATGAAAAGCACTGGTTTCATGTGGCAAATGAAAGTACCGATTTAGTTGCTGCTCATTTTCTCTTACCAATTCTTCCTCTATTTCAGTGTCTGGAAAAGAAAAGCAGCTCCTCAGTATCTGCAGGGGTTGGGGGGAACCTGTTGC
This sequence comes from Calonectris borealis, assembly GCF_964195595.1. Classification (NCBI taxonomy): domain Eukaryota; kingdom Metazoa; phylum Chordata; class Aves; order Procellariiformes; family Procellariidae; genus Calonectris; species Calonectris borealis. Next base: position 44,720,398 of record NC_134318.1, read on the forward strand.
TTTTTATTTGGAAGCACAGTTCAAAGAAGTTGTGTGTGCTAAAAATTGGCCAGGTGAGCCTAAAATGAGGGCATTCCAGTTTCTTGTTAGCTGTCTAAAAATCAAAATGAAGGCTTGGCTTAACGTAAAAAATCAGCTACTGTGATACATCTTTAATCACTGTTCTTTTTTTTTTGTGAATGACCAACATGCTGGTGTTGGCGTTGTCTTTATTCTGCAATTATACACATCAGGCTTATCTTTGCTAATAATTGGTGTGGGGAGGAGGGGAGAGCAGGGCTTACATGTGCTATGATGATTAAACCAAATTCCGCTTCTGGCGAAAGGGAGATCTCCAGATAGTCTTCTAACAAAATGATGACCTTGTATTTATTTTGGGGTTTTTGCAGGGGTTGGTTGGTTTTCCCTCGTGTGGAGATAGTGAAACCTTAATGTCAGATAATTGTGAGTGGGGTCTTCTATTAATTCTTGAGACATTGAGGTTTTTGCAAGTGTCTTGAACCCTACCCCCACCACTTGAATATTGTTCACTCTTCATGATGTTTTCTCCACAGTCATGAGACTTTGAGAAGATTGTTTCCTGATCCCAAAAGGTGATGTGTTAAAGATAAAAAAAAAAAACAAACACAAAACAAACAAAAAACTAACCCCAAATAAACAACCCCCAAACAAACAAAAACATCCCACAAAACAAACAAAACCCCAAATACTGTCTTATAACAACATGAGAATTAGTGCTGTTGGAATTTGTTTGAATTCTAATAGGAAAATAGGAATATAACAGTGGTAAAATAGGTATAGACAGACAGTATAACTAGTATCTGAGTTGAACTGAGGAACTACTATGAATTTTGTAGTATCTTTGAAGATAAGAAACTGTAGACTTATGGTCGTAAGAGTTCTTGCAGATGACACCAAGTTGGGCAGGAGTGTTGATCTGCTTGAGGGTAGAAAGGCTGTACAGAGGGATATGGACAGGCTGGCTCGATGGCCAATTGTACGAGGTTCAACAGGCAAAGTGCTGTATCCTGCATTTGGGTCAAAACAACCCCATGCAATGCTACAGGCTTTGGGAAGAGTGGCTGGAAAGCTGCCTGGCAGAAAAGGACTTGGGCATGTTGGCCAACAAGTGGGTGAATATGAGCCAGCAGTGTGCCCAAGTGGCCAAGAAGGCCGACAGCATCCTGGCTTGTATCAGAAATAGTGTGGCCAGCAGGACTAGGGCAGTGATTGTCCCCCTGTACTCGGCACTGGTGAGGCCGCACCTCGAATCCTGTGTTCAGTTTCGGGCCCCTCACTACAAGAAGGACATGGAGGTGCTGGAGCGTGTCCAGAGAAGGGCAACGAAGCTGGTGAAGGGCCTGGAGAACAAGTCTGATGGGGAGCGGCTGAGGGAACTCCCTGGAGAAAGGGAGGCTGAGGGGAGACCTCATTGCACTGTACAACTACCTGAAAGGAGGTTGTAGCCAGGTGGGGGTCGGTCTCTTCTCCCAAGTAACAAGCGATAGGGTGACAGGAGACGGCCTCAAGTTGCGCCAGGGGAGGTTTAGATTGGATATTAGGAAAAATTTCTTCACCGAAAGGGCTGTCAAGCCTTGGAACAGGCTGCCCAGGGAAGTGGTTGAGTCACCATCCCTGGAGGTATTTAAAAGACGTGTAGATGCGGTGCTTGGGGACATGGTTTAGTGGTGGACTTGGCAGTGTTGGGTTTACGGTAGGACTTGATGATCTTAAAGGTCGTTTCCAACCTAAATGATTTTGTGATTCTAAAAACAAGTAAAGTCTGCCAAAAGGTCTAACTCTGAATATCAGATCCGTAAACCTACAATTATATTCAAAAAAAAGGAACATTAGGACCTTATTTTTGCCTGAATTTGTAATAATAAAACTTCTTCTTGATAGTGAACAGCTGTCAGAGACATTGAGCAGATTATATTAGCATATACCTTATACATATACATGTAATATGTATATGATCTAAATTTCCACAGCACAGCTTCACTTCTCATCTAAATCAAGGACTTAATCATTTAAGCCTTTCAGTTAGATTAAAATGATAGAATAATCTGGGCACACACATCATTTATACAATTATACCCTCCAAAGAAGCCAGTATCAGCCTTAAATATATGTAGCCACTCCACAAAAAAATGACACACCGCTCTCAACAACTATCGACTATATTGTACCAAGATGCTTGAGCAGGAGGGTTGGACTAGGTGATCTTGAGAGGTCCTTTCCAACCTCAGCTGTTCTGTGAAGACGGCAGAACCAGGGGCCTCTCACTGAGAAAATGTATGCTTTGTTATAACTCAGGACTGTTAACTCAAGCAATTTAGTCAACCTCCATTGTCAAAGGCTCTCACATTCTAAAGAATTAAAGGAAAACTAATCTTCTAACTCGGATCCCATACTTCCCAGGAAAAAAGGTTTCCAGGGCTATGCTGCTAAAACCCTCTGCTCTGCCTGAAGAAAACTCCTTCACACGTATTTTTTCTTAGCAGAAGTGACCACATTTAAACACAAAAATATTTAAATTCTACCATCCGAACAACCCACTGATGATGTCTGAAAAATAAGTCTGCGGGTGTCATCATATATACACCACTGAACACGCAATGGGAAGTCAGATTGAGACCACTCGTACATAGCTCAAACAAACAACGATATTTTCAATAGATACACTGAGAATTATTTAGGCATATTGTATAATACATTAACATGTACCTTTCTGCTATTCTCATTACGGATAAATGTATTTAAAGGCAACGTATCAAAAAGTATTAATTTGTTCAGTCACTTAAAACCCACCACTACAGCAGAAAGTAACAACATACATGTCTATTTAAAAACTCTGTATTTGTACCTATCTTTTAAAACTACATTTAATCAGGTTGCATTTTTCATTTCCTTATACAAGCAATAAGGACTTTCAGTCATGCTTAATAAGAATGTCCCTGAAATGGGGAAAATAACTACAACATACTCCTTCAGCCACAAATTGTCTTCCGTGAAATACGAATTGCTAAAGATCTGACTAGAATTAATTATTTAATTCAGTGTAAATTACACTATACACTTCTGAACAGTGTGTGTGTGTATATATATAAAAAAACCCTATATATTTCCTGAATAAAACATGAAATTGGTTGAAAAATTTCAGTTATGACAGACATAAATGTGGAAGGCATTTTTATCCAACCCTAGATTACTAATCTCTTCCCTAAAATTATTAGATTTTTAATTCTTTTTTTTTTGCATAATACTGAAAGAGATCCTGTGAATTCACCCTGTTGGGAGTGGGAGGTTTAACTCTCAAATAACAATCTATTTCCCTTCATTAACTCCCATAAAGGAAACCTGTTGGTTGAAACCTTAATAGCCTTGTTTATGCAAGTTATTCTCCTTTTCATAACTTTTGAGCTGTTATTTTGCATAAGACCTATTTCATTCATGCTTTGAAACATTAGGCCAAGCAGTATATCCAAATTAGCAGGGGCAGCCCTGAAGAAAACTGGATATAATACTAATTAGAAAGGAAAAAGCTTGACCTAAACTAATTACATTGATAAGAACCATACAGTACCAAATTGTACATTACAGCACGTGACTGACATATAAAAACCACATCACTACTGACGGTAACTCATCTCTGTATTGTCAATTGCTGTACTTGCAATACAAATACTTATTTTGCTCACTGATTTTTCATAAAGTTTCATTTCAACATCCAGTTATGGGTTAACAAGAGGAAAAAAATAGTGAGAAAGATAACTTAGGTCAATATATTTAAAATCTTCATAATGAAGGAGGAAATTAGAAAGCATCCTGAATATGTTCTCACATCCTTACCAGGCTGTTCCTTTCTCTTCAGGGATCAGAGGACAGAAGAGATCTTTGTTTCTCTATTTAAAGGTTATGTTTCTTTACCTGAAGAAAATAGTTCTTAAAGAAAACGGGAGTTTGTCTGTCTCCTCACTTAAAAGGACTGCACGTAAGCAGTGACTCAAACACCCCATCCAAAATGACTGTGATAATTCAGATCAGACCTAGGGCCTAACTGCCTCTGCCACTAAAATTTTAACCTCAAAGTAAATATTACAATGACGCCCCTTTTACGTTAAGCATGCATTTATATATCTTTAAGAGTTATGAATTAAGCTTTCCACAATAAATGTATCTACAATGTTACCCACGAAATATACATTATTAAAGACTACCTCAGGTGGCAGCCACATGTACAAGAGGACCACAGAATGCCCATGTGAAAAAATACAATTAAACCTACATCATGAGTTCTGCTGTCCATTCATTGTCTTGCTCTTCAGTTTGGCTTAACGCTTTAACAATCTGAGAAAGGCTGGGAATAAGACAATAACGGAATCCAGGCTTAAGATATGGCCTCACGAGTTGCCAATAAAGAACTGAGGCATTATATATCAAAAAATAATATCTGAAAAACAAGAATCAAGAATTTAGTATTTCATGGACTTAGATAAACATAAAATTACAGCTGGAGTATTTTAAGACACTTCTAAGAAGCAAAAATTGGAACCTTTCCTATGTGTTTAGATGAGAACCAATCCCGACTAAGGACTGAGAACACAAGTACAGCACGAGAATACGGTAACTCTTGCAACTACACTCTACCCAGTAATTAGCCCCTTAAAATAAGCTAACATGGTGCTCTCCTTCTACAGAGTATAAATATAAAAGGGGAAGAAATGCTCAGAGCTATCTACCAACCTCAAACAGGCTGATTCATCCTGTCTATTTGAGACTGTTCAGTATTATTATATTGTTGCGGCACGCACAGCGGTTACAGAAGTGCAGTAACAAAATGGAAGGAAAATCCACAAAAGCAAAAAAAAATCCCAAACAACACAACTCCAGACTACCTAGTGAAAATCTGAGACAAACAACTATGAAAACCTACTAACTCAGTAGCATTTCCTGAGATTTAAAGAGTTAATCCTATCAGTAGGGCCTACCTTGGATCATGGGTGGCAAAATCGATTGCCTTCATAAAAAAAACAGCACAAACTTTTCAAACTCTTCCTAGAACAGAACAAAAAAATTGTTAATGCAATTTGAATATGGTTTTTATAAATCAGTACATTGTTTTCCTATTTCAATATGTTCACATCTCATGATTTTTATTTTCAAACCAATCATCTCAAATAAAACATGCTGCCATAAGAAGTTGCTGCCATAGAAACAGAATAACTAAAAATCGGTAGCATTGCCTATTACTGTGTTTTCCTGATTTCAAATTTTAAGACTATATTTTCAGTTCCTTTCATTTCTGCCAAACTTTAATTATCAGGACTGAAATTTTCCAAAACTGCAAAGCTGCGCACTTTACAAGCTTTCACCAAAGAAAGCTCAGAAACGTCCATGAGCAAAGCCAGGGGAAAAAAAAAAAAATTGCTTTGTCCCATTAAAAAATTTGAGGTACTATTTTCTGCAGAAAAACTCCAACAAGAATTTGTCAACTGAGCGGTGTGTCAGGCATGCTCTTTTTATCATTAAAGCAGCTAGGAAGCAGCTTTTCAGAGGAGGACCTGGGGTCCTCGTGGACACCAAGTTCAACACAAGCCAGCAGCGTGCCCTTGCCGCAAAGGTGGCTAACAGTGTCCTGGGCTGCCTTAGGAGGAGTGTTGCCAGCAGGTCGAGGGAGATGATCCTTCCCCTCTACTCAGCACTGGTGAGGCCACACCAGGAGTACTGTGCCCAGTTCTGGGCTCCCCAGTACGAGAGAGACATGGACACTGGGGAAAGAGTCCAATGAAGGGCCGCAAAAATGATGAAGGGACTAGAGCATATCTCATAGGAGGAAAGGCTGAGAGAGCTGGGACTGTTTAGCCTGGAGAAGGCGGCTCGGGGGGGATCTCATCAGTATGTACAAACACCTCAAGGGAAGGTGTAAAGAAGATGGATGGGAGCATAAAAAGGGATTTTTGAAAGCCTAAGAGAGAGATGCAATGGAAATGGCAAAGCGGAGGTGGAACTGGATGGGCAGGAAGGGGATGACACCAGAGGGCTCTCTATAGTGAGACAGAACAGAATAACTAAAAACTCCGAGATAGCTGGGACTGATTTACTGAACTCTGGGACTGGCATAAGAGGGCTTCTGAGCAATAAGTGGGAACTGCCTAGATAAAGAGAAAACCAAGATTAAGAGCCTGAGCAATGTTAGATACTAAAGTAGAAAAGTTGCACTTGGCCCTTAGGAACATAAGTATCTTAATCAGCTAACAAGGATGGAAACCAACATAAGGACAAATTTATCCCTTCTAAGTGAATGATGATTACTAGTCATACAGCATGAGATGTTGTGCCACTCCCATTTTCATAAATGATCTAGGAACACAGCAGTGAAAAGACTTTACAGCTGATACAAAGTGTATCTTAAAAGCATATTACAATGCACAGCACAAGGGAACCAAAATTTTCCAGAACTGCAAAGCTGCGTATTTTCACCATCCCTGGAGGTATTTAGAAGACGTGTAGATGTGGCACTTAGGGACATGGTTTAGTGGTGGGCTTGGCAGCGTTAGGTTTACGGTTGGACTCGATGATCTTAAGGGTCTTTTCCAACCTAAATGATTCTGTGATTCTCTTAATTTAGAAATGAATGCAAATGCGATAGGGGAGATACGTGAAGAGCAAAGCCAGCACTCTTGGCCTTGTGGAGGGGTTTGGGCTACCGTGGAAAAAACACAGGAGGTAAAGGGCCTAAGGAGGTAAAGCCACTCTCAGAAGTTTGCTGACGAACCCGTTCATCTGCTGTCTGCATCCGACTGCGAACCCCCGGGAGCAGGGAGAACCGAGGTCAGGGGAGGCTGGGTGCGGGAGATGGCCAGGCAGCCTGTGCGGTGGGTGGGACTGTCTGGACTGGTCTGGGACGAGACAGAAAACAGCTGTAATGCTGTAACCTGCACAGCCCTGGATTTTGTGCTGCAACGTGGAGCAGCGTTACATCACCCTGGGGCCGCGGGCGGGAAGTGTGCGTGCTGGGCGGGGTGAAGCCGGCGCCGCGGAGGTTACGTCAGCCGGCGGTTGGTCTCGGCCCGTGCAGCGCTGATGTGGCTCCTGCTGCCGCGAGGCCGCGGATTGGCTGCGGCGCGTCAGCAGGGCCCGCCTCCGGCTGCCGCCGCGGGGGCGCGGCCTCCTCTGCCGCCCGGCACCCCGCAGGTGCTGCCTCTCCCGGGAACCGGTGTCACAGCTGCCGCGGGAGGGGTCAGGTACGGACGTTCTGGCGGATCTAGGGGCTCGGGCAAGGAGCGACGCTGTAGGTGTCACTGATAAACGTGCCACGAGTAATTTGTCCGCCCCTGCGTTTTGTTAAGCTGAACTTCCTGCCTGCGCTGGAGCGGGTGCTGCTGCTTGTGACTCGCTCAGCTCCTCAGCTTGCCCTTTCCGGGGCAGGCAGCTGGAGGTCCTAGTCCTGCCGCTGGTGCTGGTGCTGTACAGCCCTGCTTGCGCTGCTTAACCTCTCTGTAGACGAGGTGTAACGAAATGGAACGGTACTGAACTTCTGCAGGTGAGGTGCTCAGATCGAAAGTAGGGTTCTAACGGGCCGGTGGCAGGGTTTTGTTCTGCTGCACAAGGCAATGCCAGTAGATGCAGGCTGCCGTGACCACACTGCCCTGCTAGAATGGATTCTCGATAGAAGAGAAATGCGTGGTACGTGTTGCTTTGAATTGCCTGTTCTCTGTGTGTATAACTTCTGTAGAACTTGGGCAAAGCTATTTGCGAACTGCCCTGAAGGCAATTTATTTGAAGCTTTTCTTTATTTTAATCAGTTCTTCTGAACTGGCTTCCCCCTGGGAAGGTTTCTTTTTTTGAGTTTGCACTAAGAACTGCAGATTTTTTTTTTTTTCCTTACAAAAGTTTTAGTTGGTAAGGTAACAAAGCTGTTTAAATAACAAAACCTCCTGAATCTTACAGAGGACTTATTTGTGTTTATGATAAAGACTTACTTTGTTAAAATTGTGTGCACTTCCTTGGAACTTGATTTATCTCTGCTTAATTGCTTAAGTGTAGTACAGTATAGCTCTTTCTATAGGAGTTTGCTTTCCAGATTTTTTTTCACTTGTGGAATGTCCTAACACTTAGTTGAGATATCGGCCTTTATATATAAAACTGTGAAAAAAATTTATTTAGTTTTATTTTATCAACTCACTGCAAATGGTTGTGGACATCCCATGGGCCTGCAGCCAACAGACTGAAGAATCAGTGTTATAGATTGTTGTTGTTAAAGGCACCAGTTTTAGGATTTGAGACCTCTGATTGCTTGAAAGTGACTAAGTCTTTTTACACTGAGCTGGAACAGAGTCTAAATGTACTGTGCTACTTAACAGCTGTTACGAAGATAATAAATTCATGAAAACTAGCCAATAGTATTGCTTTCTATGAGCAATAATGTAAGGATAACTTTTATTATTTAAAGAAATAATGGGAGAATGATATCTTTTAAAGTCAGGTTTGGAGACTAGTTTGGAAGGAGTAGGTTTTTCTGGTAACAAAAAAAAAAATTTTAAGCTAATGCTAGTGTCTTGGAGAAATACCTCAATAATGCACTTTGCATTTCTTTGTATTGCTCCCTCCCCTCCAAGTAAGGCAGAAGGGGTTTTTTTGTTGTTTTTTTTTTTTTTAAAATTATGTACCTTTTTTCGTCAGTTAGTGAAGACTAGAACCATTCCAGGTATGGAAATGGGAGTGGAATGGAAAATGAGGGTTGAAATTAACTTTAAATCCTTGATTGAGTGAGAGGAGAGAAAGGAGTTGTTCTGCAGCCTCGGACTAGCCTGAAAGAAAGCTTGTAATTTAAAGCGTGCCCTGTGCTCTATCTGTTCTTTCTGGCAGCATCATTCCCATTTTACATATCTCTCTCTCTTTTCTTGATGTCTGCAGCTGCTTTAAAATTTCTGTTTCTGTCTTCTTGTTAACTTAGTCTCCTTGCCTTTTCTCACAAGCTAGTTTCAAAAACGTGCTATTTCTTTCTGATCTTTTTCCTTCAAAAGATTCACACTGTCTGCCGCTTCTCGCTCCTTATTGTCTGCTCACTCTTAGCAAAGTTGTCTCTGGCAAAGGGAAGCAGGAGGCAGTCTTCCAGAAGGACGAGGTTGCTCTTAGTTGCAAGGAGCCCTGTAGCGAGAGTGTGAAGTGGTTCTCTGGCAGATCAGTAGGAGCAGCGGAGATAACGCAGCTTGAGCTGGCTAGTATTCTAGTGACAGTGCAACACCAGGTGAAGGTTATTATTGTAGTGAGAGTCGAAGGCCTGACAGGAGAGGTTGTAACAGGAAATGTCTGGGGGTGAGACTTCAGGTAGAGTGCCTGGTTCTGTTCCCTAAGGGAGATGGTCAGTGAAGGGAGCTGAAGAGGAGCTAGCAGTTCCACTCAGGATAATTATGGTGGAAGGGGCTCTGGATAAAGGACCTGCCATTTGCCAGTTCAGGTTGTCAGGAGCTGCTGGACTCTGAGCACAACTCTGAGACACAACTAAGACCCTACTGGGAAGGTGATAGCTGCCAGTAGATGCCAGGGTGAACTTCAAGGTGGAAGGGTCAAACAGCCAGACCTATGAACAGTGGGAATTGGTGTGCCCCCAGAGGCGGGTACATGAGGTGCCTGGTAAGAGTTCAAAGAGGGAATGTCTAAGCTGGTACTGTTCACCAACTCCTTTAAGCTTGCTCTGTTATGAGAAGAAAACTTGGACTACTTGCTCAGTTGTATCATCTGCTCCGAGTCCTTTGTCTGCCTCATTCTGCCAGTGGTCAAGACCGCCATTTCAGATGAAATACAGAACTGGAGGGACATTGCAGGTTAATATTGTTAAAATGCTATGCTATGTAATCTTTACGAGACAAAACAGGAGAACCATTATCTGCTGGTGGCTGGCTTGTCTTATGTAGAGCTGTATATTTTAGTAAAGATTATGATGAGGTATAATAACAACACACTGATGCAGGGTAATGAAGCAACTTCAAGTGTTCGTGTACACGTATGCCAGAACTGCCAGGTGCTGTAATTGTCGTGGTATTTATAATAGCAGTCTTCCAACACGGTTACTATGAGTTTTCCTTGTCCTTTCCTCAATACCTTCTCCCTACGACAGCTTGTGCAATGTTTGCTCTATTCCAATAGTGCAGAGGGATGGATTGAAAGCAAGTAAAGGAAGCAGAATTTTGCAAAAGGGGAAGGAGAGGTTTCATGGCTTAAGCACTGTCTGGGAGAAGTGGATTCTTGTTAATCTCCTTTGTTTCCTTTGTGATACTAGATGCATTACTTCAACTAGACCTGTCATAGGAAATTGCTAATTGTGTATCCCTTGTTTGCTGGGTACTTGCTCTAGTGGATTTTGAGTTACAAGAATCCTGAGTGTTTACAAGTTCAGTCAAGGGAAACTAACACCAAATACCTTGGAAATGGGTGTCCTTACTTGTAATCATGGTTAACATCTTGTCATTTGGTAGTGCTCAGGGAAAAGTGAATCAGCATATCTTCTATATTGAATAGGGCTGAGATTCATGAGAAGTATAGTAGATGCTCTGTTGTGGGGTGTATGGAGAAGTCTGGATGATACAACCTCTCTACATTTTTTTTTTTTTTTTTTTTTTTCCCTTCCAGGCTTCTCTGTGGACAAAGTTACAGCTTTTCTCCATTGTAGGTACTCTCACTAATAGTCTTTTCCCTTCTTGGGGAACCATGTTTTGTTCTTGATCTTTAATAATGATCTTCTGCCAGCAGGTAGGGAACAGGGGCCTTCAGTTCTTCTAAGTCACAGTCTGAGAATTCTGCAAAATGGAGAGAGTGGGCTGTCTGTCTCTTGCACAAGGAAATTGTGTTAAGATTGTACAGGACAAAGAGGAGTTAGGGTTGGGGGGCGGGTGAGGAGAGAAATATAGATGGAAATTCACTGATATTTAACCAGTTTTCCCCCCTCCTCCCTTCCTTTTGACTTACAGATATCCTTGATTTGCAGAAGGCATCTCAAAATGTTGTGTCGAGCTGCTCTGAGCCCTCTTGTCCGTTCCCCTGGATGGTGCTTTGTGTTATCGCCACATTCCATCGCAGCCATTTCACGTTTATGTATGTATGAGAGAAAGCACACATTTCTAATAATGTTGGTCAGTATATGTCTGGGCATGCCTGTGCTCTTTCCTATGTTGAAAGGAAAATCACCTCATTAACATAATTCAAAACTTAAAACCTCTGGAGTGAGCTGCAGTTGAAGCTCTACTTTCTTAATGTTAATTTCTCCCTTATAATATTCGGCTGGATGTCTGAGGGGGTGTATTTTTCATTCTGATATGCATTTCAAGCAAAATAGTCCATTGTGAAAGTACTGCTACTGTAAAACTTCTTTACTTCAACCTCATACATTCCTGGAAGACAAGATCTGGTTATGCCTGCTCCCCCATCTGCATTTTCAGCCCACAGATGTCTTGAGTAAAGCAAGGTGTGAAGCTCAAATTTATTCAGATTAGATAAAAGTGGAAAGATGCTTTCCACAAACCTGAGTGTAAGTACATAGGTGCCCTGTAAATAGTTGTTCCCTGAAAACCTAACTTGAGAGAACCATTCACTGGCTATTTGATTAATGGTCTGAAATAGAGAAGGCAAGGATAGATAGACTCTGTTAGATCAAGAGATTAACTGTTTAATGTTGCATGCAGGATTAATTTCCCATTGGTCTGTGTGTTAACAGTTCTCTTTTGTTGATATTTATATGAATTAATAAATGTTGAAATCTTGAAAATGCTAAACTTGTTTTTGCTGAGCTATAGCTCTCTTGAGTTCTGCATTTGTAATATTTCTAAATATTCCACGTTTTCCAAAGTCAGTAAACTACTCATAGTATCCAGTATTGGAACAACTCTGGTTACTTCATCAGTTGCATTCTAAAACTGGATTGAGCGTTTTATCACAGTTTTCTTTTGTTCTCCACAGTTTCTGTTGTGATCCTGTTCAACTCATATGTATTTTGAAATTCTGCTTCTTTACTCCTGAGAAGCAAGCCTCATGCAGGTTACGTAAAAATATCTGCAGTGCCAAATACTTAATTCTTTTTCATACATTTCCCCTTCTTTATTAAGGAAGTGAAACTGTTGACAAGGTACTGGATATAAAAACTGGAATGCCTAGAAACCTATTTGTCCAAAAAGTTGACTGGATAGCTATATCAGTTTCTCCATAATTGCATATGAAGCAAGTTAATGGGCTTGAATCACCAGAAATGTTTTGCATATGTAACATGGGAGCTGATTTCACATCTCGGTCCGGTCTAAAATAACTAAAAAAGATAGGTTTATGCAGTCGTAGAGCAAGGTTAGCAATTAGGACTTTAGTGGAGATGAATGAAATTCTCTGCTTGTTCTAGAACCATTGTCTTTTTCCTTGGTTTTCTGAAAAAAATAAGTGGTTTCTTTTCAGATACTGGTTATCTCTCAACAGCGGCCTTCTTGGAACCTTCTAAACCCTGAAGCTGTGGCCAGGAGAATTGGAAAGAAATTGATTTTACTCCTTTCTAGTCATACTGTGTGGGATAGGCAAATACTATATAGTAATGTATAATGATGGAAAGAACAGTTAAATAGGACTCCTTCACCTATTCCTTCGTATGTATTGTAGGCCTTACTTACTCATGAAAATGAGGGGCAAATGAAACTCATCTCCAGATTCCATTTTCTACTTTTATATGCGTGACGTGTTAGTGCAGCCCTCAGTTATGATTAATCGTTTAAGCTTCTTCTGCGTGTATAATGAGCAAAAGATTGATTTATTTAAAACATTGTTAAATGACAAGTTTCTCTTTTCTGTAGCACTGTGTTCATTCTTGCCTTTCTCCAGCAGAAGTAACACCCAGAATAGTCACTTTAGGTTATAAATGAATCTATTTTGTATTATAGAGCATCAAAATTAGAGACACTGAACAGATTAAAAAAAATAGGATAACTCTGACCATGCCATAGGATTCAGTTTACTGATTTGTGAAGAAGCCTCTATCTCATCTATCAGATGAGGTGTTGGTTAGCACTAACTAGAATAGAATAGGTCAGTCAGAAGGGAGCTACAGCAATCATCTAGTCCGACTGCCTGACCACTCCAGGGCTGATCAAAAGTTATTAAGGGCATTGTCCAAATGCCTCTTAAACCCTGACAGGCATGGCGCATCGACCACCTCTCCAGGAAGCCTGTTCCGGTGTTTGAACACCCTCTCGGTAAAGAAATGCTTCCTAATGTCCAGTCTGAACCTCCTCTGACGCAGCTTTGAGCCATCCCCATGTGTCCTGTCCCTGGATCCCAGGGAGAAGAGGTCAGCACCTCCCTCTCCCCGTCCCCTCCTCAGGAAGCTGCGGAGAGCAATGAAGTCGCCCCTCAGCCTCCTTTTCTCCCAACGAGACAAACCCAGAGTCCTCAGCTGCTCCTCAAAGGACATTCCTTCCAGCCCTGTCACCAGCTTTGTTGCCCTCCTCTGAACACATTCGAGGACCTTCACATCCTTTTTAAATTGTGGGGCCCAGCACTGCACACAGTACTCAAGGTAAGGCCGCACCAACGCTAAATACATCAGGATAATCATCTCTTTTGACCGGCTGGTTATGCTGTGTTTGATGCACCCCAGGATGCGGTTTGCCCTCTTGGCTGCAAGGGCACACTGCTGACTCATATTGAGCCTGCTGCCAACCAGCACCCCCAGGTCCCTTTCTCTCTCAATTTATACTTGTGTCCAGTGTTACTCTGTCCCTGGTGCAGAATCCATCACTTGAACTTGTTCCATTTCATGCCATTCATGATTGCCCAATGCTCCAATCTATCTAGATCCCTCTGCAAGGCCTCCTGTCCCTTGAGAGAGTCAACAGCACCTCCCAGTTTAGTATCATCAGCAAATTTGCTAGCGGTGCAGTCAACTCCTGCATCCAGATCATTGATAAAAATGCTGAACAGCACTGGCGCTAGGATTGAGCCCTGAGGAACATGGCTGGTGACCAGTCGGTAGCCAGATGTAGTCCCATTCACTACAACCCTTTGAGCCCTGCTGTCCAGCCAGTTCTTCACCCAGCACACCGTGAACCCACTCATCTCACAGTTGGACAACTTGTCCAGAAGGATACTGTGAGGAACAGTATCAAAAGCCTCACTAAAATCCAAAAAAACCTACATCCACTACCTTCCCTTCATCTCCTGGGCAGGCGACCTTATCATAGAAGGATATCGAATTAGTTAAACAGGACCTTCCCTTTGTGAACCCATATTGTCTGTGCTTGATGATTGCATTGTTCTTTAAATGCCTTTCAATAGCATCCAGGATGATCTTCTCTATAATTTTTCCATGAATGTGTGCCATCTTTTGACTAAGTTGCACTTTTGATCCAAAAGAGAGTGTAGTGTCGGTAGCCTTTTTTTCTGTAATTACATCAGAAGTGTTCTCCCTCTTTTTTGCTATATTGGTATTTTTGAGACTGTCTAAGAGTCGACCTGGTTTAATGCAGTTTCTGAATACAAGAACAACTAGATGGAGGATAAGGAAATGCGGTTTCATTTTTTTTCAAGTAATATGGCTTATCCATATTATATTAATTATCCAGTTGACACACTTGGACTGCAGGTATTCTTATCTGCACGACTCCTTCTTCAGACACAATTCACTGTGGCTTTGCAAAACTTCATATGAAGTATGTTGGAATTGCTTTCATCTGCCTTCATTCCTTCAGCTTAACTTTGGGATTTTATGTGTTTGGGTCCACCTCTTTAGAAAGGATCCAGACTGTTCCTTGTGATTGTACCTTAATAGTCACTATTCTCTTTAATCTGCTGTGCTTTGCAGGCATTTTGAAAACCAAGATTTTGCTGAGAAATGTTCCCTAGCTCATTGTCTTGGGCAAAGTGCCAGCCTTATGTATTCTTGTATCTTACCTAAGTCATGCTGTGACTGTCTCTTCTCCCTCCAACGCCTATTTATCCTATAGGAGGGTGACTTCCAGTTCGTATGTCCGTCATCCCCCTTCTGCTGCCCCTACTTGGGCAACGTGCAAAAATACCTGACTTAGAGATGTTGTAAAAGCTGTGTTTCTTTTTTTTTCCTGACAGTCAAGCTTTCCGCGCTACTACAGACAGGAAAACTCTCTAGCTGTATCTAATGAGGCAAGGCAAAGAAGAATGTTTTTAAAACTTGTACTTTTACTTCTGATGTGAGCTGTATGGGCTTTTTTACAGTGTCCTTCAGTCTTCTTGATTCCCAGAGTCAAAGCTCTCTGACACATGGAATATTGCCTTATATACCTTATAGGGATGGTTAGTGCTGCTCAGATGTTATTGGTTCTCACTTTATTTGGGTGACTTGAAAGCTAGCTTCTCATTCCCAGTCACTGAGGAGCATGTATTGTGAGCTTTAGCCTTGGAAAGGGAGGAAATGTTACATGACTGCAAGGGCTTAAAGGCTGAATGAAACACTTAAAACTGCATTTTTTTTTTTCCTTTCTTTAACCACAGATCTCCCTCGCCATAACCAAAGATTAAGGAATGAGTCCATCCGTTGTTGGAGCAATATCCCATTTATCACCGTGCCACTCAGCCGTGCACATGGAAAATCATTTGCACACCGCAGTGAGCTGAAGCATGCAAAGCGGATTGTGGTGAAGCTGGGTAGTGCTGTTGTGACTCGAGGGGATGAGTGTGGCTTGGCTCTTGGGAGGCTGGCATCTATTGTAGAGCAGGTAATTCTGTGACTGAAGTGGAGTGTTTGTTTTAACTTCAGATATTCGGTGATTGTTGGATGGCACAGAAAATTTTAGGAAAAACTCATAAAACAGTGATGGCCCTTTAAAGCAATGTGTTGGCCTTTCCCTTTTTCATCCCCCTGTGCTGTGGTAGCATAAACTATGTAACTCAGTAAATTGGTGTTTGAAGGTGTGGGGGGTTGACCCTGACCAGCAGCTAAGCACCCATACAGCTGCTTGTTCGCTCCCCACACCTCCGCCCCACCACCAGTCGGATTGGGAAGAAAATAGGAAGAGCAAAAATAAGAAAACTCATGGGTTGAAATAAAGACAGCTTAATAAGTGAAGGAAGGGGGAAAAGAAACAAGTGATGCTAAGGCAATCACTCACTACCTCGCACAAGCAGACCGCTGCCCAGCTAGTCCCCGAGTGACAGCCACCTTGGAAGACCACCCTCTGCCCTTTCCTATTCTGCTACCCCAGTTTTATTACTGAGCATGACATATATGGTATGGAATATCCCTTTGGCCGGTTCATGTCAGCTGTCCCAAATGTGTCCTCTCCGAACTTCCTGCCCAGCCGCTAGCCCACCTGCTGTGATGGGACATAGTGGGGAAAAAGAAAGCCTTGATGCTGTGCAAGTACTGCTCAGCATGGGAAAAAGAGAAGGCTTTGATGCTGTGCAAGCACTATTTAGCAGTAGGCAACGCATCGGAATGTTATCAACACTGTTTTAGTCCTGAAATCCAAAACACAGCACCATAGGGGCCCCTGTGAAGAAACTTAACTCCATCTCAGCCAGACCCAGTATAGAGGGAGAGATTTGCACAGTGAGATTTTTAGGTAAGACGTGACTGGGGCATTAGCTGGATCTAGTGGGAAGGTGGCACTGAAGTTTGTGAAGTCTGCAGAAGGAGCAGACCCTTCTTGATTCCCTGAGCATTTGCAGATTTCCTCCAGGAGAAAGCTTGAAACCTCATTCCTAGTAGGAAAAAATGATGGGATCAACTCATGGATTGGTTCTCCAAAATGAAATTATGATTTGGGGGGCGATTGGACACGTCTTCTCTGGGAAGTAAAGTTAACATAATCAATTAAATTCATGTAAGACATTTAGCTTTAGAGCTTTGAAAGGAATCTAGCCAGACGCGTGTAAGGAAGAAGTAATTAAAAGGTGTACTATCGGCGTTACCTTCTTCACTTCTAGAATACAAAGTTACTGTATAATGGCAGCTTTGGGAATGGATGGTGAATAAGAAGGTTGGTGGAAGGTACAGCTGCTACTTTACAGCTTTTTCGTATCTTATCTTTCCTTATCTGCAATGGAGGTGGAGGGCGAGGTTTATAGAAGTGTTACCATGTAATATGTGTTGTGAAAATTCAAGCATGACTCTGTCATAAAAACTGGTATTGTGAAAAGAAAGTTTAGCAGAAGCTATAAATTGCATGCAGTCCTTTGCATAGCTCCTGAGTGGCTAAGGTGTGCAGGAGTATCTTAGAGAGTGGTTGCCTTGCTTTGCGCATCCACGGATAAAGCAAAACGCTTGTGTCAGCAAGAACTGGTGAGCGTAAGGTTATGTATAATAGCCAGAACTGTCATGCTAGCAGTGATCGTTGTCCAGGCCCTGTTTCTTATGTTCTGTACTTACAGGTGTCAATGCTGCAAAATCAGGGCCGAGAGATGATGATTGTCACCAGTGGTGCTGTAGCTTTTGGAAAGCAGCGGTTGCGTCATGAGATCTTGCTTTCTCAGAGTGTGAGGCAAGCGCTTCATTCAGGCCAGAGTCAGCTAAAAGATATGGTGAGTGGCTGGGGGCTCTCCTGCCTTCCCTTGAATGTTGGGTGGTACCCGCTCAAGTCACTGCCTGACAGCTGTTCTTTATTTTGTAGGCTATTCCAGTCTTGGAGGCCCGAGCCTGTGCAGCAGCTGGCCAGAGTGGACTAATGGCTCTGTATGAGGCCATGTTTACGCAGTACAGCATCTGTGCAGCTCAAGTAAGGGATTCCTTCTTTCCTAGACTGACTTGCTAATTCAGTCAGTGATGGAATTGTTCTCGGATTTTTTCCGTGTTTTATATGCTGCTATTTTTACCGTCGTCTTACATTTCCATTGCCATCCTACTTTTGGGGCTTATTATTGTACGTAGATGGTAGCTTATACAGGAGCGTCTTGCTAAGTATTTCTGAAATGGAGTTATCTATCATCAAGGTGAAGCAAATATGCTTTTTCTTTTTGGAGTTCATGTGTGTCCTGCTCTTATGTATGGGGAGTGGGGGTCTGTTAAGGTCTCTTCACAAAAGCTAAAGTTGGTGATCCAAAGTGATCACCACTTAAAAATCACAAGTGGCTGTATTGCCACACATTCTGTAAAACTGACAGAAGTTGCATATCCACACTTCAGAACTTGCTGTCTATCTGCTCCTCAAACCTTTCTAACTTGTGGGTGATGGTATCCCTAGCCTATCCATACTGAATGCTGCAACTGTATTAATTGAACTACTCTTAAACAGGCCTTGCTTGTCTTAAATACTCTGAGAATACAGAATTGCATCAACTGTAAGGCCTTATTTGTTTCGACACTTTCAATGAATTTAGGAGCCTAGTATGAAGTCTCGCTTGGAGGAACTTCTTCCTGTAATACAGTATAGCTGATACCACTAAAATGTTTACAGTATAGCTAACAATCCCTGTAGGTTGCGCTGGATTATAATCTTGTTCAAGTCTGCAGACAACTATCATTCCTTTGATTTAAAAGAATTAATTGCCCATGCCAAAAAAGTCAGTGTACACATTGATTCCAAGTGCTATTGTAACATTTGTGTGGTGGAGTTGTTTGCTTAGTTCTCATATGCCCAATGGCAGAATAAAAATGAAAAAAAAGTCTCTTCAGAGCAGACATTGAGGTCTTTTTGTCTTAAAATACCAGAAGGAAGGGGGTGGTGTCTGCATGCGGGAGGCTTTAAAACCAAGATTCTTCTAGAGCTGAAGAGAAGTCTTGAGACAAAGCATCCCTTTCGCTTGTGACAGTAGAAACATTACACTGGGAGGGAAAACAGGAAAGGCAGTGTCTTGAGTAACCTATCAAATTGTTTAGGGTCTTAGTAGTTATCATCAGCATCTATGTTCTGCTCATGTTTTTTTTTCCAAGCTGATTCCTGGAGCCTGTGATCTGTCAGCTTGAGAAAGGCCTCCAGTGGAAGTTAAGGCATATAAACCTGAAAATGTTGTGAAAGATTATTTCTCATTTATATTCTTTATCCTTTAAATGTGGCTTATGTTTCTTTAGTGACCTGAAGGGCATGACTGCTCTGTTATGATGTGTTAATACATACATTTATGATGGTGTTCTCAGGAAAAGTGGTAGGCTAAGTATGTTGTGGTTTTTTTTTTTTCCTCCTTTTAGATTTTAGTCACCAACCTGGATTTCCATGATGAACAGAAGCGTCGGAACTTAAACGGAACATTGCATGAGCTTTTAAGAATGAATATTGTCCCTATAATTAACACTAATGATGCTGTTGTTCCACCTCCAGAGCCGAACAGTGATCTGCAGGGGGTAAATGTGGGTAATGTGTTGCAAGGGGGTGGATCCTGCTTGTAGATGGTACAGCACTAATGTGTACTTCACTAATGCCATAATTGGGGACCTCTGAAGCCTGCAGCAGGGAAGCAAACATACAAAATTAGTAATGTGGACAGAGAGTACTGGAAGATTATGCTGACCTGTCTGTTTCTGGCATGATACAGTGCTGTGGGGTGGAAGCAGGGCAGATGATGTCTGCTCTGCCAAAAGCAAGCATGCCCAGTTTGGTTTTCACTGAATAGTTGAAGTTGGAAGGGACTTCTGCAGGTCATCTAGTCCAGCACCCCTGCTTAAAGCAGGGTCAGTTAGTACCTCTTGATCTGTCACTGGGCACCAAGCTGGACAATGCAGGTACTGATCACACTGCTTGTCAATGCTTTACTGCATTCCAGAAGTGTATGTACTTTCACACATAGATCACCTCCTGAGTTTCCAGTCGGTGTGAACAAAGTAGCTCAGAGGACTTGGTAGTGCTGAGGTAGCTTGCTTTTGTATGTTGCAGCCAAATATTTCCTAGTTCCTCCCACTATACAATGCTGCTGATATGCATGTGCATTGCAGGTGATTAGTGTGAAGGATAATGACAGTCTGGCAGCACGACTGGCTGTGGAAATGAAAACTGATCTCCTGATTGTTCTCTCAGATGTAGAAGGTTTGTGAGTCATTTCTTTACTTTCTTGTTTTATTGAACTACATCGATAGTCAAACCAACCTATATTTGGGTTTTACTGATCTCTTCAGTCCATATCTTTTACAGGGACAATTACAACGTACTATACAACTCCTTAAGGCATATACCCAATGCTGATGCTGTTGCATAAGCCAAAGACTGTCTGCCACACTGTTGAATCTGGGTGGGTGAGAATGCATGTGAGCTTGAGACTTGTTGCAGAACCCAGAATACCATATGTACTGTGGTACTTCTGCTGGCTTCTCAAATTGTATGATATAGTCATGAGTAATATGCAGGATAAAGGCTATGTGTTTAGAATCAGGACTATAAGCCAAGTAATATTCTACAATTGTTTGTTTCTTCTGGCAGCAGGTTCTGTCTTTCAGTGAATTACAGGTACATTACAAGTCCTTGTCATTGCCTTCCAGATACCTGGAACTTGCTAGCTTTTTTCTGTTTCCCAGACATTCGGCTTACACTTCTCTAGTCTTCTGAGCTGTGCTGCTGTGACATAAGTGTCACCTATGGGTGTTGAAGTTACTTTTCTAGAGAGAGGAGGGTAGTGGGTGCAGTTTCAGGTCAGTGCAGTCCACATCACCCAAGTCACAGTCTTTTCACTCATCTCCAGATGGGTTTCTTTCAGTGGATCCTGGACTTCGGCACATATTGTAGGCCCTGAGGAGGATGGAGGTGCCTTTCCATAAACACAGTTTCTTTTAGCAGATTCAGCTGGATTTCATGGTTAATTCTAGTTGAAATGACTGTCTGAGAACAACTCATAAAAGCAATTGTCAAAACAACTTGTAAAAAAAATTAACACCCAACACCCCCATCCTCCAAGCTTATTCATTCAATGTGACATCTTGTTTATGGAAAGATGTGTGTCGTCTCCTTCCCAAGCTATCAAGGAAGGACGCAGTCTGCACTTGTGCTCTTTAATTTGTAATGCCAGTATTTGTTCCCATAGAATTTCTGGGAAGTGTGGTGGTAGAGTTTAGGTTTAACGTGTTAGGTAAACCAAAGCGTTGTTCAACTCCAAATATAGTTACATAAAATTACTAGATTTTTTTAAAAATTAATAAGAGTATGTCTCTGTAGTGTTGTGTTCCTTCTTAGCAGAATTTGATAGTTACCGTTTTTACATATTTCTGAATTGCCCAGTTTATCACTGTACAACCCAGCATTCAAGAATATCATCTGAGATTTTGTTGAGGAGGACTATCCTTTGCCTGTTCAGTTGTCAGCTTGTATACCTAAGCCCTGATTTTGAACATTTAAAAGCTGTAAACTGCCTCTGTAACCTCAACCAAATATCACTACCTCCCAGTTTGTGTGCTGCTATTCAGCATGTGGGTTTTTGGTTTCTCATCCGTTATGCTTTCAGTAAAGCTCTACTTCTTGAGTCTGCCTGTTAACTGTTTCATGCTTTCAGTCCCACAAAAAACAGGGTTCAGTGAAAGTTTTCAATCCTGTAAAGTGGAACACAGCTTTTCAGCCTCATGGATTTTTTTTTTTCCTTTTTTAATGAGTGAGCTTTGGAGATGAGGGTATATAACGCTAACAGATTTTTATTTCTTATTTCAGGACTCTTTGACAGCCCTCCAGGATCTGATGATGCAAAACTCATTGACATATTCTACCCAGGAGACCAGCAGTCTGTAACATTTGGAACCAAATCCCGGGTGGGAATGGGAGGCATGGAAGCCAAGGTAGAAATATGGAACATTTGTTTTGTTATTGGGAAGGAAAGGGAGATGAGATGATTGTGCTGCCGTTCAGATGGATTTTGACAGGCTGCAGAAATGGGCAGACAGGAACCTTATGGAGTTCAGTAACGGGAAATGCCGAGTCCTACCCCTAGGGAGGAAAAACTCCACTCTCAGGTATGGGCTGGGGAGTTGACTGGCTGGAAAGCAGGTTCACTGAAAAGGACATAGGGGTCCTGGTAGACACCAAGTGGAATGTGAGCCAGCAATATGCTCTTTGGGCAAAGCAGGCCAACGGCATCCTGGATTGCATTAGAAAGAATATAGCCAGCAGGTCGAGGGAAATTATTATTTCCCTCTACTCAGCACTAGTGAGACCACATCTGTAGAGTTGTGTCTGGTTCTGGACACCGCAGCACAAGAAGGACATGGCACACTACAGTGAATACAATGGAGAGCCATGAATATGATTAAAGAATCGGAGCATCTGTCACACTAGGAGAGGCTTAGGACTAGGACTGTTTACCCCAAAGAAGAGGAGGTTTGTTTATAAATACCTGAAGGGAGGGTATAGAGAAGACAGAGCCAGACTCTTCTCAGTGGTATCCAGGGAACAGACAAGAGGCAATGGGCACAGACTGAAATACAAGGAATTAAATTGGAATGTAAGAATTTTACAGTGAGGTTGCTGAAGCACTGGAGCAGGTTGCCGAGAGAGCTTGTGGAATCTCAATGTTTGAAGATGTTCAAAACCTGACTGGATGGTGTCTTGAGTAACTTGCTCTAGCAGGTTGGACTATATGATCTCCAGAGATCCTTTCCAGCCTCAGCTATTCTGTGAGTACTATGGAATGGTGTATGGGTTCCTTTAGCTTCTCTCTTAGGTCCATGTGAATTGAAAAGAGCAACTAAAGAATTACATTCCAGTAGTTTGTAAAATGTGACATTTGGAACTGTATGAAGTTGGTGTTTTAAATTAAAATAAGAGTCGGTCCTCACTTCTTTCTTATGTTATAATCCAAAGTCTTTGGGAATCCCTGTCACTTGAATGTGATATAATACCTCTGTCTCCTTTCTGAGTTTGTATGTGTGCTGTTTGCTTCTGAAGGATATATTGGTGGAGACCAAGGTACTTTAGTTCTTGAGTACAAGATTAGTAGAGGTAGGAGGGCCGATGGTTTTTAGTGCTGTGTACAGTCGGATGCCCTCAGTATTCATTGCCGTGAGTGTATAAACATGAGTGTGGTGTGACTTCAGTGTATGTCTCTCATGATGCTGCGATATGCACTATAGTAGTATTAATTGGTGCGGGTTTCCTAAGGACGCTTTTGGAAGGTTGTCTGTGAAAACTGAAGTAGATTTTGACTAAGCAGGGAAAGACCAAAATGAAATTCTTCAGCAGTTATCTTACGTTTTATTTTCTTTTCTGAAGAATCAGGTAAGGCATACTTCAATATCAGAGCGTGGACTGGAAAGTGGCAAAAGGAGGAAGCATTTGAGTGTTTGTAACTATGGGATGTACAGAGCTTATTTAGAAACAACTTTCCCTTGATCTGACTTCTGGAATAGTTTAAATGATTCCAGGTATTGAGGGGAAAGCTGCCAAGGTCATAGAGTACTTGTATTGTAAAAAATAATAATCTGTTAGAGATATTTGGTATCTTTAAGACTGAGTCACATACAGGCAAATCTCAATGCAGCTGTTGTAACAAAAATTTGTTACAGTTGAGAATTTTATGATATTTTTGGAAAACTGTAACATGAGTAATAGAATAAATGTAGCTCACAGTACAAATCTTGATTATCAGCATGAAACTTGAGCAAAAAAGGAGCAGTTGATGGTCTTGTGGTAGTCAAGAGTTTTATGTGATAGGCATATCTGACAGGTGGTGTCTTCCAGTGAATGGACTGTAATACCTAATTGTAGAACCATGTTAGAAAAGTGTAGAAGTGAGGAAGCAGAGAAGCTTTTGCAGTAAAATAAATGACATGTAATTAAATATAGTGGTGGGATAATGCTGCCCATACCTTGATTGGGAAAAGAAACAAAGGAGACCACAGGCAGTACCTCTTCAGCAGGTAACATCTGTCATTTCAGTTTGTGGTTTTGTATTTTGGCATTAACCAGTGAAATGTTGGAGGGGGAGAAATTTTAGAGGAATCATGTTGTGATGCTTAAACCATGGCTCAAGTGAGTGGAAAGAGGCTAATTTTAGGACTAATCAGTACATGGGGATTTCAAAGGACCCTTACTAATAAACTAATACTGCTGTAAGCTTAACGTTCTGTAGAAGGACTAAGCAAACTTCAGTATGCTGACACTCATGTTGCCCTTGGTGTTAGGGCAATGCCTACAAAGGTACTGCCCCTAAATTTCATAGAGCGCTTGTTGATCATGACGCCTGCCTCCCCACCCACCCTCCATGACAGCCTTCAGCACGTGGGTGGTCTGATGGTATCAGTGATTTCCATTCCCATCTGTCTGTGGACATCAGATTGTTCTTTTTTCAGACTTGCTTCTTGTCTTAGATCTTATGTGTGTTGCTTTTATACATTGCTTAGTACACTGTGGTCCTGACCTTTGAAGATGACCCCTAAATGCTATACTTAGAGAATCCTCCTCCAAAATAACAAGAAAAAGGGGGAAGAATGCCAGATGAAAAGCATATAATTCAAAACTGCAGAAGTGCAAAGTCTTCAAATAGAGCCTACTGAAAGAAACAACTGTTAAGACAATAGGTGTACTCCCAAGCAAAAAGCAGAAGTAAATAAATAAAAAATCCGATGAGAACGTGAACAGGAAATGTGAACAAAGTAGGTAAAAACTTTGTGTGGAAACCTGAGTGACTCTTCAGCAAACTTCATAGCTTCACCAAAGGGTTATAAACAATGAGAATACCTCTACATCTTAAGACCCACGAGGAGTGCTTAGGCTGATAAAACTTTAAGGGAGTAATTCAGACAACTAAACATATTGGTTAATATTTTAATGTTATATGGTAATGGCTAGGACCTGAGCAAGAACAGTGCTCTGCAGTACAAGTAATATCACGTGGTCACTTAAGGTGGATTAATTATTGATGGCTAATCAATGTCAGGGAAATTGGCAGCGGAATCTTTTCAAAAAAGAAAATTGGGTTTCTTCAAACAGTAAGAAGAACTTGCAACATAAGGTAACGGTGAAAAAGAACATATGACCAAAGTGCCCTTGCAGAAGTCTTGAAAAAAGCAGGCTGTTAGGAAAATTTGAAGTATGCTCATAAAGTGGCAGCTACTTAAGGAAAGGAAGGTAAAGCGCAAATACATGATCTCATTCAATGCTACATTATGGAAATGCCTGAAGTGTGTTGAATGCTATTTGAAAGCAGAAGTGATCAATATGGAGATCAAAATGGAGCAAGAAGTCTCGTTGAGAGTGGTGATTCAAATAACAAGTGAATTTCCTGGAACTGGCTCTATCCTTCACTGTAGGTGAAAGCAGCTCTGTGGGCCCTCCAAGGAGGCACCTCTGTAGTGATTGCAAATGGAACCCACCCAAAGATCTCGGGTCATGTCATCACAGATATTGTGGAAGGGAAAAAAGTTGGAACTTTTTTTTCAGAGGTAAAACCTGCAGGTGAGTACAGAGGTAATGTGTACATTGAGAGTTGTAGAGATTTCCTGAAAAGTTACAGTTAAAATTTGGCCAGACCTTTAAAATAACTGGGAAACCACGTTCTGCTTGTAAATTGGATTTTGAAGGCATTTTTTAAAGTAGGAATAGAAAATATTGAATCCTCTGCTCTGGTTCCCTCCAGCTGATAAACTACTGCATCAGATTTGCATTTGAAGAATGCAATGAGTAGAATTTTTACCATTTTTAGTCTTAGGGGTTTTCATCTAATATTGAAGATTTCAGTGTGAAAATGTGGACATAGAATGTTTTCCTGTCACTGCGTTGCTGGGATGGTGTAACAATTGCTGGAGAAAGTCAGACCAAAGATCCATGACCTTAGCAGAATAGGACAAGTATGAAGTGATACTTTTGACTTGTGCTTTAAGCCAAGCGAATTTCTTTGTGTATAATAATCCTCAATGGATTTCTTGTATGAATTTATCAAATCATCCTTTGAACCCATGTAAAGACTTAGCATCCACAGGGCTCTGTGTCACAATAGTCAAGAGCCTTAACTAGATGCTGTGTGTAAACTCTGGAGCTAGAACTATGTGAAGAACTGCTTGCTTTAATCTGGGTTTGGGGGGCTGGAGAACGTTTTGAATTTTCCTCCTGATAGCTTCATTTGATGCCCCTACTGTCTGTATGGGCGGTCAGCCCCTGTTTAACTTTGAAGATGTGCAACATAGTCTTTCCCCTCATCATCTCTCTTCCACGTGAAAGAGTTTTGGTCTTAGATGTTTCGTACTTAAGCTGTTCGAAAAACTTGGTCATCGCCATTTCTTTTGTTCGAAACTGTTTTCATTCTACTGTGGCCTTTTTGAGATGGGCAAAAATCAAAATTTCACATAGTGTTCAAGATGCAAATGAAGCTTTATGAGATGGCAGGACTAAGTAAGTTTTGGTAAGATTGATGATGTTTTCTGTTATGTTCTCTAGGACTTTTCTAATAATTCCAAACACTTAATTTGCTTTTTGATGTTGATGTTCACTGAAATGATGTTTTCATGGTATTATTTGGTACAATACTAAGGTCTGATTTTCCTTTTCCCCTCTACATTGCTTCGTGTTGATCTGGCTTGAATTACACTTGCTGTTTCGTGGCTTAGTGACTCGTCTGCAGAGGAAATCGCAGAATTGCCGAATGTCTGAGGTTGGAAGGGACAGTATGACAGACGATAGGGTCATCTGGTCCTACCCCCTGCTCAAGCAAGTTGCCCAGACAGCTTTTGAATATTTCCAAGAATGGAGACTCCACAACCTCCCTGGGCAACCTGTGCCAGTGCTCGATCATCCTCACAGTGCAAAAGTGCTTCCTGATGGGAGGCACCTCCTGTGTTTCAGTTTGTGTCCATTGCCTCTTGTCCTGTCACTGGGCACCACTGAAAAGAGCCTGCCTCCATCTTCTTTACACCTTCCCTTGAGGTGTTTGTACATACTGATGAGATCCCCCCCGAGCCGCCTTCTCCAGGCTAAACAGTCCCAGCTCTCTCAGCCTTTCCTCCTATGAGATATGCTCTAGTCCCTTCATCATTTTTGCGGCCCTTCATTGGACTCTTTCCCCAGTGTCCATGTCTCTCTCGTACTGGGGAGCCCAGAACTGGGCACAGTACTCCTGGTGTGGCCTCACCAGTGCTGAGTAGAGGGGAAGGATCATCTCCCTCGAGCTGCTGGCAACACTCCTCCTAAGGCAGCCCAGGACACTGTTAGCCACCTTTGCGGCAAGGGCACGCTGCTGGCTTGTGTTGAACTTGGTGTCCACGAGGACCCCAGGTCCTCCTCTGAAAAGCTGCTTTCTAGGAAAAAGTGCGATAGTGACACTTTTTGATTAGTCCCACTATAATAAATTTGTATCAGCAGTAAAGCTTTTAATCTTGTGACCCCATTCTGAGACACTTACAAATATGTCAAACAGCAAAAGTCCCTGTGGAATTTTACTGGCACTTTTCCGCTCTTGTGGCAAGTGTTTATCCAATCCTCTCTTTGTCTTCTATCTTCCAAAGAACACACGTTGGACATTCAAGTAACTTTTTAAAATCAACTATATCTGCTTACATACATGTCACTCTTCTCAAAGAACACCAAAACATACCATACTTTGTAAAGTATGACTTCAATTTAAAAAGCTGTTTTAACACTTCTTAAATAAGTCTAATTAATCATGTGTCTACAAGTCCTTTTCTTACACTTTCAACTATACCTCTTGATATTTTCCATAACATTGGAATTCCTGCTCAGCAATTTCCATGGGACCCTGCTTAAATAGAAGTTGGGTCATATTTATCACCTTCCAGTCATCTGTTTCGCAGGCAATTTCAGGAGAGTTAAAAATCACAAGCTAGTTTATCCGTGAGCTACTTGCGAACTCTTTGGGGAAATGCTACCTGAACCTGGTGACTTGTTTTGAAATAGAAACAGAAGTAACCTGTTCCTTATCATTTCACTTTGAGACAGATTCTTTGAGGTCCTGCCAGAAAAAAAAAGAAAAAAACTACCTTTTTTCTATAGTAACCCTTCTAAAATGCACACAGGGAGAGACAGAGGGAAAGCAATTTTTCTGTGAGCTGTTACTCAGATTGGGTTTTGGCTTCCATTATTGTTTGTATATTCCCATGCTATTTTGTAATCCTTTCTGTTTTCCTCAGTTGGATACTTAAACTTTTCAAAGTATGCCTCCTTTCGTTCAGTAGCCTACCATGCCCTGAGACTTACCTATCCTAGTGTTCTTTTGCCCTTTGTCAAGTCTTTTTGATACATGGTGCACACTTGCCTCTGACACGGTGACCTTACAGAATCTCTGTGATGACTCTTTACGTTTGGGAAACATAGCAGTATTTTTGTGTCAGGTACAGGTTTCCCTGCTTCAGCATACAACAGATTTCTTGAATATGTCTGTTTAAGACTCTGTACTTGCTTTCCTGCTTTGAGCAAAGAATCAGAAGATGGAAAGTCTAGTGTTCACTTCCACATGTGCTGTTACTTTGTCTGTATGGCATATTTTTGGGCTTTTTGCAGGTCCTACAGTAGAGCAGCAGGGTGAAATGTCTCGAGCTGGTGGCAGGACTCTGGCGGCTTTACAGCCTGAGCAGGTGACAGAACACTTGTTAAGCTTTTGAACGTGTGGCAAGTTTTACAACAGATTTATAACACAAATGGGCCCCTTGGGACAAGAATCTATTCTTTATGTGCTAGATCCATCATTTGGATTGTAGCATGCTTAAAGAGATGAGAAAAACAGAAAGATAATGTACCTTGAGGCTATGAAGTAATAGATGCTTTCATGTGGGGTTTATAAAAAACTTTAATAGCGTTGAGTATCACACAGAAATGAATTGTAATCAAAGCTGCTGAAGAATTGACTGGAATAACTTGCTCCTTTCACTTCTGTGTGTAGTGTATGCAAGAGAGGAGCTGTAGACAGTCAATTACTGCTCTGCAGCTGAGCGGGTAAAATGTGGCATCTGTCGTGAAGAAGACAAGGTGGTCTTAAAGGAAGAACATTGTGGGTTTGGTGATGAAGACTGGGCATGGAAAGCAAGATAATAAAAAGCAAAGTAAAGGTTGAAGCAGTATTCAGCCTCATTTTTCAATGTGATGCAGGCTGGAAAAATCAGCTGGCCCCAAGTATTCAGGGAGTCAAGACAGTGGGAGGATGTGGTCAACATAAATAAACTGAAGGGGACCAGGTGTCAAATAGCATGGACTTTGTGTAAGAAGTCAGTTCAGAAATTGTTTTCTCTTTCAGAGAGCAGAGATTATTTATCGTCTTGCTGACTTACTAACTGACCAGAGAGAAGAAATTCTCTTGGCAAACAAAAAGGACTTAGAAGAGGCTGAAAATAAAGGTAGTATTTCAAGTCCTTCCATGATAATCCTATTGTCTTGAACCTCTGTGGACCTCAAAGGAAATCTGCTGTCACCTGGGATTGGGTAGTATGGCTATAGATCAGTGAATGCAGGACCTTGAGAGCTTGTCAGTGTAAACAGCTGCAGCTTCCTTGATTACCTAAATCACGTGCCTTCATCAGAGAAGACACTGAGGCCTTGCAAAACACCAAGCAGTGTATTGTAAAAAAAAAAAAAGAAGAAAAAAAAAAAATTGGTGCTCCATTTTGCCAAAGGAGGCTCTCTTTAGAAATGGAATATAACAAACATCATCTCTGTTATTGTCATGCATAAAGTGAATATTTTCTGGGCTGGTTAAGAGAGTGTTTGGCTCCTGAGGGAAAGGCTGTCGTCTCTATGCTTAAATTGATGCTATCAAAAAAGAACTGTGTCCCCTGCTGGTTGAGGAAGGTTCTTTTTATGCGGCTTGGATTAAACCCATCCTTCTGTTAGACAAACTCATTCATTGAGAAGTTTGGATTGGGATGTGTACATATAGGGGTAGCAAATGTATGAAAATGACACATCATGAATTGTAACACGTTGTGGAAAACGCCAAGGAAACGTTTTTTACTGACCAGAGTACTTGAGGGGATATTGCTGAGTTAACTTACTGTCTGAAAATATTCAGACTAGAAAATTCAGGCAGTTCTTGCCCAGTCTGAATAGAAATGCTATACATGCATCTGTGCTTTGGGATTTCTACCTGTAAAACAGAAAGATGAAATTACTGCTCAAACCTTACAAAAATACTGCAAGGCTAGAAATTTGTAAGAAATTCAGACATATAGCAGTATTTGAAATAGGACAAACCTTATCTTTGTGGATGTTGATGTTGCTTCATGTACAAATCACTTAAGCTGCATTAAGTGAAAATGTGGTGGTGGGCGAAATCATTGTCACGTTTGAGTGGTTTTATTGTGGCTACCAGACTTAATGCTGTGCATTTTTCATCTCGGGTAAGTTTCTTGCTAGGTTGTGGGAAATATCTGGATTTTCCGTAGGTTCACCACTTGTTTAAGTTACTTTTGCTTGAGCCTAGGCAGACCAATCTATCTCTAGCACAATTTTTTCTTTCTTTTAGGGAGATTGGCACTTCCTTTGTTGAAACGTCTAAGTCTGTCTACATCAAAGCTAAACAGCTTGGCTATTGGTCTGCGTCAGATTGCAGCATCCTCACAGGACAGTGTCGGCCGTGTAATTCGGCGAACACGAATAGCAAAAGACCTGGATTTGGAGCAGGTGACAGTGCCTATTGGCGTCCTTCTTGTGATCTTTGAGTCCCGTCCCGACTGTCTTCCACAGGTATGTAAGGAGGGCAGTTTACACTGTTGGGAATTCTTTGATGACAAAAGAAAGGGTATTTCTGTTGGTGAGCAATTGGGAGGTTGCAAGAAGTCTTGTCCTAAAGGACTCTTGCTCGGATTCTTCTAAAATTGATTTTGTTGGCATCCCAATTTTTCCTGCATAGGACTTGCTTCTGTAGTGTTCAGAGTTATTCAAGCCTTTTTTTTGTTTTCTTTTTTTTTAAAAACCCGACATGTAGAAGGAGTTATCTTAGATTCAGATGGTGCAGTTCCTGCATCTGTCTTATGAATGTATGTTCAGTGCCTAACTCACAGCTTGGGAGGCTCCTTTGCCTGTCCATGCTGTATACAGCTGAACTGCAGGCTGGGATTAAACAGGAACTGTTTAATACAGATGCTAGTAAATAACTGTAACTGTTAGGAATACATGATTAAAAAAAAAATTAAAAAAAGGCTGAGCACAGAAAGCACAGAAGTTCCAGGCTTTGAGTGGTCTGTCCTGTACTGATACTGCTTGTGCGCAGTGAGGTGGTATGATAGCTTTTACTCAGTTGTAGCGAGATGGGTGTGAGGAAGAATGGTGCTCTAAGTTCTTAAGTACTGAAGTTGCTGGAAAGGCTAGTGAAAATCTCGAATAGTGTACTGTAAGTGAATGTCATTTATCTTGTGCCAGGAATAAGGCAGGCATCTTAAAGGCAAATAACTTCATCTGCAGCGCTGTGTGGGAATATTGCTGTGAATAAATGCTTTTATGATGCATGAAAATATGGGGGCTGAACTAACGTTGCAGAGGCAACCTTGATCGTGTTTTCTCCTGACTACTTTACTGAGCAACTGTAATAGATTTTAAAAAGAAAACAAAAAAACTTCATTATCAACACTATTTCCCACAATTAACATTAGGTGTCTAGGAAGATTGATTGAGGAGTTCTTTAACACATGAGCAGGTATTTGAGGAGAAAGTGATAGGTACAGGCACTTTAAAAGGAAGTGAGACTCAACCAGTGGACAGCTTGGTACTTCATGCCTGAATTTAGTGAGTGGTCTGCATTTCATAGTGAAAGGGAGTATGCTCTAGGCAAAGTTCCCGTGAAATGAAAAGGCACTAGTCTCCCTTGTCTACTATTATTAGCTCCTTGTTGCTAACTCTGTTCTTCATGGATAACCAGTATGTTTCCTTGTTGAATTCTAGTCTGTGTTCCTGGACTTCAAGCCTGGTCTCTTGCCTTGCGTAGCTGATGTCTCTCTTTCTCCTCTCCTTTATCTTATCTTAAAACTTAAACCAGACTGACTCTTGCTGGCTTTTTTCCCAGCTTTGTTTTACAGACTTGGAATAGCTTGTCTTGACAGTTGCTTTTCTTCCTGCCAGCCTCCTGTCCTCATACTCACATCAGGTTCTGTGACACAACTTCAGAGGATCATCTTTAATACCTCTGCGTTTGGATTGCATGGTTTCTGTCCCGTGCTATAGCTGATAGTTGGATGGTCTCTGAGTGCAGGGGAGCAGTTCCCTCCTCTTAGTTTACTACTGCATCTCATGCTTGTTTGGGTAAGCAATTACAGGTGAAATTTGACTTTGGCCTGGAAGAGAGCATGCTTGATTTGCTCCCTGGAGAGAGCTTACGCAGAGTTAGGTCGGTGCTCAGAGTTCAGTCTTGAGTTGCAGTAAAAGTGAAACAATTGCAGATTACCAGTTAAGATTTAATAAGCTTCTAATGAGCACATACAAATAGCATGTATGCCTCTAATACTTACAAGGCCAAATTGCAAGCATCTTTCGCAGACTGCTTCCTATAGATTCCACCAAATCCAATTGCTACTCTGAAGTATAGTCATACTCTACTATTCTTTGAAGGGACTGAACTGGTTTGAAACCCCTTATCTTCTGTTCTCCTTTTAATCTCAAAGTTTTTTATTTTTGTGTCTTAATTTTTGATTTTTTTTTTTCCTTTCCATTTTTTCAAATCAGTTCATAACCTTTCTTTTAATCTTATGCCTGCAGAGTGGAATTCTTTATTTAAATAAGCTTATTTGTTTAGCTTTCCCTTGTGATACTGACCTTTGGAGAGGCAGATACAAGATACTTTCAAAATACAATCAGACTGGTTTTTAGTGTCTAGTTTTATAAGTTAGAAAGACACACAATATCTATGTAAGGCAAGCTTCCTAGACTATTACACTTTAGTGTATTTTTATGAAGTATTTCTTATTTTTCAATATTGTTTTCAAATTGCTAACAGCAGGATGAGGTAGAATATCAAACGTGATTGTTGTTATCCATTTGATATTAGAAGGGGAAAGGAGGTGATCTGAGGAGATGTATCTGATGGGCTTAAGATTTTTCTGTATGAATCAGCACTTAAAGTGTGCCACTAAGCTAACTGCTTATTAGGTGTGAGCCTGGCTAATTCTGGCATCCACATCTCAACAGCATACAGTTGATGCACTAATGAGTGCAAGTTTGGTGATGATACCTACAGATGATGATGATACGTATGATCTTTCCCAGAAGATAGTAATATAGTAAAATAACTTCAAATGCTTAATTTGTTCATTCTAAAAGGTTCTGGAGAGGAGGTGATTGTGTTTTCTAAAGGAGTGTATGCTATTTTTTTCTCAAATAGGTGGACAAATTATGAGGCCATTGTAAATGGAATTAGGGTGAGGAAGACAAAAAGGGATACAAAAGTAAAATAAGTCTGGGGAGAGAGCTTTATCGTGTCTGACATACTCCTAGGTAGAAAAGAACAAAGAACTGAAACAAACAATAAAAACCCTACCACCACCCCTCTGTTAAAGAGGTTTTTAGTTTAATGGGGAAAACGCCAATAAGAACTAGTGTCTGGAGATTGAATAGATTGGGTATACGTTTTCAACAGCAGAAGTAATTTTTTTATCTAACTTCCAAAAAGCAGTGGCTTCTTCAGAGCATTTTTTGAAATGTGGTCTAGTTGTGTTGCTGGACTCAGATGGGTGAAGTCTGGCACCTTAAACGGAAAGGTAACAATATCAGTTGGTTCCTTCTGGTTATGAAAATGAAAGCAAAGTGATACAGGTGATGCTGGGCCTATTGTCTAGAGGGTTTTTTCCCCACACTTATAGCAAGTGTTGTCTATTGATGACTTCTGTTTTTAGACAGCACAATGAAAATGTTCTTCCTGCTCATAGGAAGAGCTCCCTAGCTACCTTCTGCCAGAATAGTTAGGGACAAGAGTTCTTGCACCTAAAATGATTCTCCTTGGGGTGATTGCCCATACAGCTACCCAGTTCATACCAGAGCCTCTGTCCAGGGTTTCCTTTGACTTGTCCACTGCAGTGTTCCCCTGGCAATAGTACTCTGAAAACTCAAGTTTGTTCCACATTTCATTTCTGGAGTTAAATATGCTGTTACTTGTAATGATTTTTGGTGTCATAAAATTAAAGCCATAGATTAATATTGAGTAAATCAACAGGATTAAAAATCCTGTTCTTAATCTATTTTGTGGGTGTTATTCCAACAGAAGAGACAGACTACTTTTCTTTTTCTTTTTTTTTTCTTTTTTGTGTGTGTGTGTGTATGTTAAATAAATTCTTTTCTGACAGGTGTCTGCTTTGGCCATAGCCAGTGGAAATGGCTTACTACTTAAAGGAGGGAAAGAGGCAGCACATAGCAATCAAATCCTTCATCATCTGACACAAGAAGCACTCTCCATTCACGGAGTCAAAGATGCGGTGCAACTAGTAAGCGCCTAGAGTAAAATCAACAATTTCTTTGCTATGGTATGCATAAAACGTATGGGTAGAACTTGAGAGTTCAAACCGTAGACTGTTTGTATTGCAACTACCACAGGTGAACACAAGAGAGGAAGTAGAAGATCTCTGCCGTTTGGATAAGCTGATAGATCTAATCATTCCTCGTGGTTCATCACAGCTAGTCAGGAATATCCAGAAAGCTGCTAAGGGAATCCCAGTGATGGGACACAGCGAAGGGATCTGTCATGTGTATGTGGATACGGATGCCAGCGTTGAGAAGGTCACACGAATAAGTAAGCAGGGAGAGGGTGACTTGAATCTCATGGGTGTAATTGAACTTCGTATTTGGAGTATGCGACATGGTTATGGTAATTAATAATTCACATGCTGTTCAAAATCTGTGTTGTAAATGTTGTGTAACCAATTATCTACTCTTAAACCTCAGTCAGAGACTCAAAGTGTGAATATCCTGCTGCCTGTAATGCTCTGGAAACTCTCTTAATTCATCGAGACTTGCTGAGAACCCCGTTGTTTGATCAGATCATAGACATGTTGAGAGTAGAACAGGTTAGTCACTCATACTTGTGTTTTGTTTTGTGTTTTTTTTTCTAATGCTTTAGAAGCATTTGGTCTGGCTGGTGTAGCCCTGTTCAGTTTTATGATAACACTTAAGTTATCCGTATGTCTCTTTGTACACGTTAATGAACTTACGGAGAACTTTCTCTGCTTCTCCACACAACCCCGAGTTTTTCTGTAGAAATGACCTGAAAGCAGCTTCTTCAGGACAGCTGTGTGCCATTATTAGGATACAAATACTCCCTTTTATATAGCAAAAATAATCACCTGCCTTAGAAGAGCATATACATAACCCTTTCTTTACCGTTCTTAATTCTGACTTAATTGCTGTTAACCTCCAAAACGCAAAGCCACCTCTTCTTGAATCTACTCATTTAGCTTCTTACCCAAGTGAATTCCTTTTCTGTTTTTCTCCTTTCTGAATCTGCTTCATCCACGTTTTTTTAAACCTTTCATCTTGCACGCCCTTTTTCCCCACCCATTTTCCCTCCTAGTATGTCAAAGGAACAGCAGAAAGGACAGTGTGCTAATTAGTTGTCTTCACATGGGTAATGTTTTGTCAGTAAAGGTAGCAGATATGCATCAGGAGACAAATATCCATGAAGTAGTGTGAATTGCACATAAATCAAGGATTTTCACACTGCAGGATGTACTTGGCAAATAGAGTGTACAGGCAGTGATTAATACAGGTAAAATAGAGAGACCATATGTTTTGATGATGTTGAAATGGCCATAGTAAAAGAAGCTGATAGATAGTCAGGAGCAAGTCCTCACTTAATGGATTTTTTTCATGTCTTGTTTGGTTGTTTCTTGAGAAGGGTAGAGTGAAGGGTAGATCTCTGGATTTTGGATGGGAGGAATGTGAGGACTGGTGCACTTCCACTGCCACCCACCCAGCTCCTAATACAGTGGGGAGGATGTTACCTCTGTCTAGTCAGTCCTGACAAGAAGAAACATGCAAATATTGGACAGTATTATGCAATTAAAGTAATTTACAGTTGCACAAGAAAATGCCATTTTACAGATACCTTCTTAAAAGCCTTCAAATTTCAAATTTTGCAGACTTGTGCCTTATTTCTCATTTGTTTGCTGTGTCAAAATGTCCTGTGTTTCATTTGCATGGGGATTTCTCTGCTGTATCAGCTCTAAATTACCTCTCATTGTTTAGGTGTCTCGGCCGCTATGCTTAAACTCAGAGATTGATAATGCGTTAGATCTTCTTTATAACAAATGAAAAATATGTGCGTGAGTTTTCTTGTTTTGGAACCAGTAACTCCTTCGTGTCTGAAACACATGCTTCAGAGAGGGCTGGTGTCAGTTTACAAAAAAAAAAAGAGTAAAAGCCATTCAAGGTACTAAGTCTTTTGTAGGGGCAAACTTGGAAGCATTCCTGTAGTTATTCTCTGCACCGCAGTTGCTTTGTTAAAACAAGGGCTGGCTGCAATATTTTAGCTGTTTTCCCAGTACTAGTGTTGTACTGTCCTCCTGCCTGATGACTTTCTCTCTAAGTGATGTGATTGCTTTAAATAATTTGAAATGAGTCCTGAACCTACCTGTCATGGTAGGTAGCCAACCTAGCATGTCAGCTATTTTATCTTATCGCTAGTTCACCAATCTGCTAAGTTTCCCAAAGTGTAGGCTTATTTTTCTTACACTGCATGCAGTGAACATTTGATTCACAAATGTTGTGGGTTAACCCCAGTCAGCAGCTAAGCACCGTCCAGCTGCTCGCTCACACTCCCCTGCCTCAAGTGGGACAGGGGGAAAGAATAAGACGAGCAAAAGCAAAGAACCTTGTGGGTTGAAAGAAAGATAGTTTGATAAGCAAAAGACAGAGGAAGAAGAAAGGGGAAGGGGGGGGGGGGGGAAGAGAAAGAACAAAAAACTCAACCCCCAAAAACCCACACAAGTGAGGCAAAGCTAATTGCTCACCATCTGCCACAAGTG
Organism: Calonectris borealis; assembly: GCF_964195595.1. NCBI lineage: Eukaryota > Metazoa > Chordata > Aves > Procellariiformes > Procellariidae > Calonectris > Calonectris borealis. Next base: position 44,757,191 of record NC_134318.1, read on the forward strand.
GACCCATGCCCACCCAGTCTCTGAGCAAATGCCTACCTTCTTCAAAAACCCGCTCCCCTCAGTTTGTATTGCTGCACATGACATTATATGGCATGGAATATCCCTTTGGTCAGTTCGGGTCAGCTGTCATGGTTGTGTCCCCTCCCAACTTCCTGCACACTCCCAGTCTTCTTGCTAGGGGGACAGAGTGGGGTGGGGGGGCAGGGGGGAAAAGAGAAAGCCTTGACGCAACAGCCAAAACATTGGTGTGTTTTCAATGCTGTTTTAGTCACAAGCCCAAAACATAGCACCATACGGACTGCTATGAAGAAAATTAACTCCATCCCACACAGAGTACAGGACACCACACTTTCACCTGGAAAGCATTGGTATGGTCAGAAGCACAAAATGTTTCTGGTATTGCAGGTGAAGATTCACGCTGGCCCCAGGTTTGCATCTTACTTGACATTCAGCCCTTCAGAAGTGAAATCTCTCCGCACAGAATACGGAGACCTGGAGTGCTGCATTGAGGTTGTGGACAGTGTCCAAGAGGCTGTTGAACATATCCACAAGTACGGAAGTTCTCACACGGATGTTATCATCACAGAGAATGGTTAGTGATCAGTCTGCTTCCTTAAGCTACTGTTCTGGTTTGACTGCCAATTCTTGGTGTTAGTGTAACTACTTACGTTGCAGTAGTTATTCTTCTTTGAGTCTCTAGTAGGCATAACCAACAGGAGGCCTATGAGATAAATGTGCCTCCAGTCCTGTTTAACTCAGAGAAAACATGTTGTTGTGTGGCCCTTATTCCAGGATGTTAAGGAATGTGCTTGAGCAGTTGGCCAACAGCAAGTCAGCACATGCTCTTGCCAGGCAAATTGCTTTGTGTTCCTGTATTGTGCAGGGTTTTGCAGGAACATCTCCTGAATCCTGGAGATGTCCTTAGGCCTCTGAAGGCTGATGAGGTGAGCTTCTACAGTACCTCACTGGAGGGAATAGGGATTGTAGGGAAGATCAGACTTTATCCACTTTGTCTTCCCATGTCATTTTTATATCTTGCAAACAAGGACCACAAATGTTTTCCCCCTACCTCTCCCAGTCCTTTACTTCCCACTTCTGCATTCCTAGTATAAAAGCTCCATTTATCTCAATTTGCAGTTTCTTGCCTCTTTGTTGTGAACTGGTGCTCCTTTGTGCAGCTCTGTGCTGCTCCCATCCCTAGCACCTGTCCTGCATGCAGTTTGAACACTGTGCCAGTTCAAAACCTAGCTAGAGCTGCGCCCAGCCAAAGGTTGACTCTCAGACCAAGCCTGGAACTCCTGAGGATCAGCTGCAGTAAGGTCACGTTAATCTGCGGCTGATCAGTGTGCAAGTCAAGCAGGCTGTCCCGATCCAATGTCGGGGGAGGTTTCGATATGATCCCAAGAGCGAGATTAAGACACAAATGAGGTCAAATGCCGCCAATTTAAATGTCCTAAACAACTTCTATAATCAAAAGTAAAACTTAGTAGCGATAGGATAGACTAGAGTAGAAGATAGAAATCAAGCAAGCAGTCGGGATAGAGTGCAAGAATAGTCACCACCGTGGATCCGCAGCGTCCTGGGGGTCCAATCTGTTGGTGTTTCAGTGATGGGCGGTCGCACTGGGGTCCAGATCTCTCGGGGATTCGGTTTCAGCAGTGGGCGATTGCCCCGGGCTTGTCTTGGCAGCCCCTTTTATCCCCACTCAAGGGCTGCAGTTTCCATGGCAACGGCATGTACTTGCACGTTGCGACAGTCCTGTGCATGTGCATACGCTTCACGCGGCTCCAGCCTCGCTCTTCACGCGGCTGCACATGCGCACATGCTCCGCATGGCTCCAGCTTCACACAGCTAGCACGCGGCTGCACATGCGCACATGTTCTTCGTGACTCCAGCTAGCGCTGGGTCTCTCGCAACCTTTGGTTGACCCCAACCGAATCCTGCACACCCCTGCAAACCGGAGGTATTCTTCGCTTAGACAAGCAATCTTTCAGACAAATGTTCTACAATTCAGTCTCTCACGCAGGCTTCTGTTTCTGTACCTCCTGCCGAGCTTAAACGAGTGTCACTAAAAGGCATGCATTTGATACCGTAACCAACTGCCGCGAGACCTGGTACACTAGTGATTTGCTAGGGGAACATACTGGAAGTAGAGCTGATCTTTAATGTTAGTCTTGTCACTAAGGGCGACTGACCTGCAGCTTACAGCCTTACAGAGGACTAAGACTTGCATAACTCTGCTTGAGCTTGCTCAGGTCTTGCATGTTCTGTGTTAAACTGGATTAGTTAGCTGATTTCATGTGGTATTTCTGCATTGTATTTCTCAAATATTGTCTGCAATAGCAATTTAGTTTAGGATTTTTCATTATCTGGAACAATTCCATGTTTGAGATTAATGGAGAGCTGACTCTGTAGTTTAACTGTCTCAGTTTGACTGCAAAATGTTGTTTGAGGCAGCTATCCTTTCTCCCCAGTCATGCAACTATCCCTGTTTGCAGATTCTAGACCAGATGTATTTAGCATTAGACATCTTTTTGCTTTCTTCTAGTCTTTGTAAGCTTCTTGTAACATTTGCAACTGTGTCTACTTGATAAGCATACTGGGAAGAAGGTATAAATGAACATGTCTTAGCCCAGGCTGTTTAAATACTGTTAAGGTTGCATGTGAAAGTTGCATTGTTATATCTGTTATAGATACAGCTGTATTATGTTGTGTTTATTGGAGTGCATGATCATTGTGTATGTACTGGATTTTATTTCTCTCTCTGCCTCTTTTGCAGAGAAAACGGCAGAGTTCTTCCTCCAGCACGTGGACAGTGCTTGTGTTTTCTGGAATGCCAGTACTCGATTCTCTGATGGCTATAGATTTGGACTTGGTAAGAGAGAAAATACTGCAGGGATGTGACTGCAGGATTTGCTGTTGTGTGAAAAGTGTGGCAGTCTCAATCCTGCAAGATAGGATTAGTCTCTAGTCTTACTGTCTAATACAAGGTTTTCAGGAAAGGTACCATAGGAAAAGATGAAGCCTAGACATTTCATCCATGCAGAACAGCAAATAGTTTAATTACTCTTTCCTGCCAGAACTAGCTGATACTGCTATACAGGCTATGTAGATTAATTTAGCAGCAGGGAGCAAAGATGTTTTGGATCCTTTTAAGCTCTATTCAAGCAAAATAAAGTATGTTGCATGCATGTAATGATAGAACAATGCAACACAGGATCTGAAATTGGTGAACAGTTTTTCTTTCGTTTATCTTTCCAGTGATGCTGTAAAGAATGCCATGCTTCATTCCTGCTGGGCAGACTGAGCTGCTGTCCAGTGTGCCAGCCCTGCAGTGTTAAGGAACGAAAGGCAGGAACCAAACTGAATATCAGTTGCTTAAACAAACAGATGCACATTCACATCAAACCTGTGAATTACAGAAGACAAGGGAAGCATTCTTTCCTGAGGTAGAAACTCAGAAATCTCCATAGCAGGCTATTACTATGGCAGCTGGAACATTCAGTGTTCCATGTGGTTAAAAAATTCTAGTTAGGTCTTGCAATATTTCCTCAATATGATAAAAAAGGACATAAGATCATGAACTTGACTAATTTATCTCTTTTTTTTTTTTTTTTTAAAAGGATTAAATCCTCAGGAAACAAGTCTAAGATCCATATAAGAGATGCCTATCTCTCTTGCATCTTTCTCTTTAAAAGTAACTCTGTAGCAGCCAGAAGTATGAAAATTACAATTTATAATGTTAATAGTTAAGCTTCTCTAACTTTTAAATTAGGAACAGGTAAACATAACTTCTGGCATTTGGAGAGGAGCAGAGAAAGGCAGGTCACTGAAAAGCAGGCAGCTGTTTTTACATAAAGGTGCAAAACTGCTGAGTATGAAGTGAACATCTTCTGAGGATTAACGACCTTTATCTTGTGTGTTTCCTGCAGGTGCTGAAGTGGGAATTAGTACTTCTCGTATCCATGCACGTGGACCAGTGGGAATTGAAGGACTCTTAACTACAAAGTGGTTGCTGAGGGGGGACAATCATATTGTTTCTGACTTTTCAGAGCATGGAAGCATGAAGTATCTTCATGAAAGCCTCCCTCTTCCTCAGAGAAATACCAACTAAGAACATCGGGGCAGGAGGGAAAACCCAGGGGTATAAGTATTTCCTGAAAATGTTCAGGCTTCAGGATGCTCTCTGGAGAGGGACTTTGTTTTTCATCTTCAGGAACGTTGTTCTTGGTCACTGTGCAGTACAATGAATACAAAATGATGCCATCTGTGAGATGTTTTTTTTCCTGCCTCTGTTTCCTTAGATAGTATCTTCAAACTGACCTCACTTTTCCCAGAGACAGACTTCTTCAAAACATACAAGTAACATAAGGGAAGATTTAAATATCTGCTGCACTCTTTTTTTTTTTTTTTCCATCCCGATGCTCCCTGTAGCAAATATGCTTGGTGGTGGAGCATAATTTTTTTTTGGCAAGTCTTTGTTTTATTCAAGTATCTGTTCAGGAGAACAAACTTGATATTTTTTTCTTCAGTCTTATGATCATGGCAGCTCTTGAAAGCCGGAAGGCTTTACACTTACTTTCTTTGTATTTGATCACTCTTGTGATAAGCAGATAGATGTTCCAAATGCGTAGTAAGCTTTTGACCAAGAAAGCTTTTATATCTAATTTCTTTGTATTGTTGACTATTGTAGGTAAATAACACAACTGTCTACTACATTAATTTTGTTACTTATTTTGTGCTGAAGTTTTATTTTTCTTTGGTTTTATATAAAACTTAACCTTCCACAAGCCCTCCTCCGAAAGCAATGCTACTTCGACATTGGCTTTTCCTGAATAAAGCTCTGAAGAAACGCTTCCCTTCGTGCACTGCAGCGAGCGGTTTCACGCACGCGCCCTGCAGCGAGATGGCCAGTGCAGCAGCAGGCTGGCGGCTCGGCGCTGCGCGCAGCCGCTGTCGGTGCTGCTCCGCCTGACTCGTACAGCAGGACACCCTGCTCTCCGGCGCACCGCGGTTAGCGGTACGTACGTATGGCCCGCTCCTGATACCGACTTAGGGTAACGCTCCAGCGCACCTATGTGCGAGTCGGCTGCGCTGCAAGTGCTGGGGCAGGACCGCTGTGGTACCGTGCTGCGAGGGCGCCATTTCCTTTTCTGCCTGCTTCTCACAGCCGCTCTTTCAGCCCCTTCCCCCGCACCGTTGGTGGCTAGCGCAAGCGCGGTGCTCGGGAGCCTGTTTCGGCACCCTCTCTCCCCTAGTCGGCGCATGCACGACGCACAGGGGCAACATGGCGGGGCGCAGGGCACGCTTTCCCTCCCCGCGGACGCTGAGGGCCCGTGGACATCAGCGAGGCGAGCGAGACTCTTCGGGAGACGTGCTGCCTCCAACGACCAGGAGACATCCGCGGCAGGGGAACTGGGCCCGGCACCAGGGGGCCGTGACGCAGAGCCTGCCGGGCGCGCAGTGAGGGGGGCTTTCCCGAGCCTTGTCCTGCCATGAGAGCCCTGGTGTGGTGCGGCGGCTCGGGGGACTCTCTCTCTTCCTATCGTTCTGTTTGGCACCCTATTGATTTGTTCGGTGACCTTTCCCTCTTTTCCTCTCTTCATCCCTTTGTCCACTTCTACAGCCCTCTTTTGCTTTCTTCTGCTCCGATCCCTCTATTTGGGCCTCCATCCTTCTCTTTCCCCTCCTTCTATGCGGCTCCTCATCTCTATGTCCAGCTCATTGTCCCTCTCTTTCTCTTCCCATGCCTCTGTCCAGCTAGCCATCCCTTTTGGGACATCCACCTGTCTCTCCTCCTCCGTCTCTTCCACTCCTCCTTTCTCTGTCTGGCTCCTCATCCCTCTTTTACTCTCTGCACTCCTCTGTTTGCCTCTCGATCCCTCTTTTCCTTTCTTCCACTCCTGTTCTGCACCAAGGAGGCTGGGAGGCTGGTGAGGTGAGACAGAGAGAGAGGTGGTGCCAGATTCTTTCTGGATCTCGGTAAGAAAGGCCTGACAACAAATGGCATAATAAGATAGAGTTATAGTAAATGGACTTATGTCAGGCGGGCGGCCAGTCACCAGTGGGATTCCCCAGGGCTCAATTTTAGGGCCAGTACTCATTAATGTTTTTATAAATGATCTGGACGCAGGAATCAAATGTACATTAAGTAAGTTTGCCGATGATATTCAAGTAGGAGGAGCTGTGGACTCCCTCAAGGGTAAAGAGGCTTTACAGGGAGATCTGGATAGACTAGAGAGCTGGGCAACCACCAGCCATATGGAATTTAAGGAGAGCAAGTGCTGGATTCTCCACTTGGGATGGGGTAATCCTGGTTATATGTACAAATTGGGGAACAAGAGGCTGGAGAGCAGCCCTGCAGAAAGAGATCTGGGGGTTTGGGTTGATGGCAAGTTGAATATGAGTCAACAGTGTGCCCTGGCAGCCAAAGGGGCCAACCGTGTCCTGGGATGCATCAAGCAGGTGATTGTCCCACTCTACGCTGCACTGGTGCAGCCCCACCTTGAGTACTGTGTGCAGTTTTGGGCACCTCAATATAAGAAGGACATCAAACTATTAGAGTGTGTCCAGAGGAGGGCAACCAAGACGGTGAAAGGTCTCAAGGGCAAGACTTACGAGGAGTTGCTGAGGTCACTTGGCTTGTTCAGCTTGGAGAAGAGAATGCTGAGGGGGGACCTCATCGCAGTCTACACCTTCCTCAAGGGCAGTGGAGGGGGAGGTGCTGATCTTCTCCCTCTGGTGACCAGCGATAGGACACAAGGGAATGTAATGAAGCTGCATCAGGGGAAGTTCAGATTGGACATTAGGAAAAGGTTCTTCACTGAGAGGGTGGTCACACCACCAAGCCTGTCAGAGTTCAAGGAGCATCTGGATGATGCTGTTAGTCATATAGTTTAGTTTTGGGTAGTCCTGTGAGGAGCAGGGAGTTGGACTCAATGATCCTTATGGGTCCCTTCCAACTTGAGAGACTCTGATTCTACAATTCTACCTCCTTTTATGTTTTACTAAGCTCTTGTCACTCAGGGCTGCAGTAGCTGGCTTCAGCCAGCTCTTCCCTGATTTTATCGAGCATTTTAAAAATTGAACATCCTCCCTGTCCTCTTTAGCGAGAGACCCCCTCCTAACACGCCCTTCCGTGGCTCTGAATGGCTGGTTTTGAGTTAAATTTTATTAAAATGAACAATTGACCCATTCATGTTTATCTCAAGTGGGGATGAGCTGAACAGATTTAAAAATATCTGAACCCCTTTGAACATCAGAAGTTGTCAAATTTAAAATCTTTTCAATCAAATGACCTGGAAGTGAACCATGAAAAACATGGAAGCATCCCTGGCTTTGAAATTTGGCTTCTTGAGTGCAGTCTCTGGGAGGGCTGCTCATGTGATCCTCAGCACAGCGCAGCTTGAGCTGCCCAATTTTCTTGCTGCTACCTCTCTTCTGTCTACATGATGAGTCCCTTTCACTTGTCAGATGTCTACCTGAGACTTTGAGTCTCACCTCTGCTACACTTTTGTTCTCTCATTTGTTTTACCTCACCTCCCCTTCTTGTTTGGTTTCTCCAATAGTTTTATCTGCCTCCTGACAATAGACATTCCCTCAGCAGCTGGACATGTTTTCAGATACTTCATTGTTTCTCTAATGCAATACAACTGCCAGTCTCAATGGGGAGGACAATATAAGGAATGATCCCTAAAGCATCAGTTGATGGATGGAGAACCAGCCAGATTGTTTTCAACACAAGCACGCGCACTGCACACTTTTCCCCTTTAATTTCTATATGCGAGCAGGAAGGAGTTCTCCATGATTTTGATACCCAAAGGAGTAACTAGTCAGATAAAAACCCCATTCAATTTAGTTTTGTTGAGAATAGCTCTCTGAAATAGAAGGAAGAAATGTGCAGAATTCAGGGGAAAACAGACACTCACACACAGAGATGCACTCACACCATCCCGGTCAACTGACTGGCCGGCTCCAAGGACCTAGGATGTCAGCGCTCCCAGCTCTAGAAAACACACAGCACAGCTGACTGAGCTGCCCCGACCTCCCCCATTACTGCACTGCGTCACCACGTGAGTCCCCGTGGGAGGATTCCAGAGCCCACTCCCAACTGTCCTTTGCCAGCCACACTTGTACACCCTACTCCTGCTCAGCTGAGCACACTTGGACTTGGGCTGTATGTTTCCTGATTGCATTCAAAGCCCATATCTTCCATTTGCAGCTGATTCCCACTGATCTTGGCTGTGTCTCCCTCGTCTTTCTTGAGTCACACTGAAAGCTACAAAGCCTGTTTCAGCCTACATGGCAACTATTTCAGCATGGGTTCACACCGTTCATGTTTTTAGCATCCAGTATTATCTAAAGGATGGAGAGATTTCTTAGTTCTTTCAGCATTAAAAAAGAGGTCATGTGTATTTCCCAACATTGCACTCTTATTCTCTGTTAGCTAGAATTACTTTAGTGAAGATAACTGATCTTGCATCACAGGAGCCACTTCTCGCTTTTCTCTGAGATACTGCTTGCTTTTTCTAGAGTGCCAAGCTTGTGACTAGTGGTGCATGCAGTATCCCAGAGAATCAGGTCCCTGAGCTGTCAAGTGTATTCCTCATTACTAGTACGCCCATTAGTTTCCAATCATCACAAATCAAAGGAGTAGGCTCTAACAGCAGCAACCTGCCTGATGCTATACTTCAACTCTGGAAAAAGTAGTAGCGCATATGTGAGCACTTCATCAGCTTGTGAGATACAGCCCCAGCGGGCATAGCCAACAACCGCAAATAGAAGCAGCAGCCTGATAAATCAGGTGACTTTTGCTTTGTGCACTTTACTGACAGTACGCCGTTTCTTTTGCTCTCATCAATTTCAGGCAGCCCAAATTCATACGCCTTCCTTTAAAGCCAGTGAGGCCGGCTCACTGCGTTACCATTACCATCAGTCCTGTAGCTTTTCCAGTTGCTCCCTGTGCCTGTGCTGTCTCAGGCCACAGCATCCTGCATGCAGCTTGCTGGCCTAACCCACCAACAGCCTCTGTCCTGGGCCACCTACACAGAGGAGGGGTTTGAAAGGACAGGAGTCCCACCCTTCCCTAGGAAGGATTCTTTCCGAACTTGGTGTAGTTTCGGAGCCTTCTGTGATACTTTTTAGGCGTTTCCTTTGGAAACTGCAATTTTTCACTTTCAAAGATTGCCTGGTGTATGTTAGAGTCCTTCTCTGTCACCCCTTGTGCCTTTTCCCTTCACATGAAGTTCGTAAACAGGCTTTACTTCCTTTTGAGAGGACTTACCTATTTAACATTAGCCCAAGTGAATTTGTGCTGAACTAACATTTCCAGAGTGATCAATACTGAGGAAGAGCCATTTTCAGACTCTGCGGGACAAAGCAGCAGGAAGGAGGACAGGCAAAGGCAGGGAGGTTTCGCTTACCTGCCTCCCCTCTGCTGCTTGCTTTCTCCGGGGGTGTTATTGATGGCAGCAGTGGTGGGCAAGTGGCTTTGATGCTTATCTTCCCACTTTCCACACGAGGTGCTGTGCCACTGTACTGAGCATACGCTGCCATCTGCTACCTCTCATGCAGGGATAGCTGCGAAATTCCCTCTGAGGTCAAAGATGAGAGATTTATTGTCCATTGATGGTGGGTGCCACTGGCTCAGGCTCACAGATGAGATGGCCTGAAAATGCATTCCCAGCAGGAATCAAAAGATGCTTCTGCTGTAGCAAGTGCAACACTAATTACAAATCTGATTTTGCCTTTGCCACATGACATCTACTCCATGCACTTTGCAACCACTAAACTACTCTCCACTTCTGCAGGAAAAGGTAAGGTTTCCAGATCCAAACATACCAACAAGAGGAGGTGGTTTCAGGCACCTTTAGTCCCCTCATTAGCAGCCGCTGGTGAGGTCTGCCATCCCATGGGCTCAGGTAAGTGGTTCCTCCTCCTCAGGTGTGGTAGGGCTGCATTCATTCTGCATGTGCCCCCACGCTGCAGCAGCCAGAGCACTGAAGCCATCCCTCCGCATGACTGGGAACACTAGGAGCTGGGGAAGGACCCCAGCCCTCGTGCCTCTTTGTTCCTTAAGAATAGGATCACCTTCACCTTCAGAAAATGAAGGTCATTCCTATTTAAATTGGTGCACAATTGGCCATGCTCATTAGGAAGGGAGGGGGCCTGCAAAGCATCTTTCCCAACAGCAGCAAGGCAAAAAGTAAACTGGAGGAGGAAGTGGAAACGGGGTAGAACATGTTTAAGGATTACATCTTGGCACACACAGCATGCAATTTCACAACTCATGTCACACTGGCTTGTGGTAAACCAGAAGCTATTAATCCCGTGGGAAACGGAGGCAACCCGAGGGACTACCTCCTGCAAGCATTCTGTGAGAACACAGCAGGCAGCAGCGACAAGAGCGTAGATCTCTGTGGGCACAATCACACCCACCTTGGGAAACACATGAAGATTTTTAAGTGCATGAATCGCAAAAGAAAAAAAAAAGATATTTGCTCAATGAGCCTTAAGGGATCCAAGCTTTTTTCCAGCATCTTTTGGGACTTCTTAAAGCAAGGAGCTCTGCTTTGTTGCCTGTTTTATAGATGGATGGCTCTAGGAACACATGATTAGAGGAATTAATTGTAACTTTGTTCACTGGAAGTTTCTTTCCACCAGCCAGCAAGAAAGTCCTCGTTTTCATGACCTGTCCGCAAGGCATGTCGGGAGATGTAGTCTTTCAGCACAGAGCTTCCCGCCGGCCATGTCGGCCTGTGCGCCGTGCCGGCATGCGCAGCCTCCTCACCTTGGCCTTCACGCACGTGCCGGGACCTGCAGTTCTCCGCCGGCGGGGAACCGGCTCGGCCGTACCGCGCGGTGGCGCGCGCCCGCCCTCGCTGCTGCCCTCTGGCGAACGGCAGGCGGCACTGCATGCGCGGTGGGGCGCCGCCGTGCTCACTGCTGCCGCCCGCCGGTAACGGCAATGCGATCCTGCGGTGCCTGCGGGGTGGTGCCGCCGCGCTCATTGCTGCCTCCCGGTAAGGGAACGCCGCTGCCGCCCCACGTGCGCGGTGCCGGCGGGCGCTGGGCCTCCAAAGCGCGGACCTGCAGCGCCGGTGCCGCCCCCGGGCACGCGCCGCCCCGCGGCTGCTCGCTGCTGCCGCCCCGTGGCCGGGTCGCGGTACTGCAGCGCCGGCACCGCTCAGGGGCGCAGCAGCGCCGCCGCCGCCGCCGCCTTCGCTGCTGCCGCCCCGAAGCCGAAGCGTGGTCCTGCAGCCCGGCGTTCGCGCGCCGGCTCTGGCCCCTCCATGCGCGATCCCCATCCCGGTGCATCCCTCGTCCCCGTGCATTCCTCACTTCGAGGCATCCCCCGGTCCCCACCCCGGTGCATCTGACATCCCCCTGCCTCTCAGCCCCAGGCAGCACCCCGGGGGGTGGGGGTGCTCTGTCCCCTGCTTCCTCCTGTCACCGTTGCCAGCCGGCAACAGTTAGGGAGCCCCCCCCCCCAAAAAAACATCCCGACACTCCCGTCACTGCCCACTCCCCCCGCGTGCCAGCACCCCCAAGGGTGTCAGCGTGTCCCGGTGCTGTCCCCATCCCCGGGGCAGCCCCCCATCCCATGTCCCTGTGGCTGATCGTTGGGCTCTGTTTTCCCCCCAGTAAAACACGGGGAGAGAGGGGACACCTGGGGACAAGGGGAGGGGACCCCCAAAGAGTGGGCTGTGCTGCCATCGCTCCTTGGTGCTGGCCCCGCCTGTCCCCTGTCCCCCCAGCGGTGACGAGCTCCGGGCCACTGGCGGGGACCCTTACTGTCCCCTTCCCCCTGTGCCGGCTGCCACCGGGGACACGGAGAGTGATGGCCCCCCACCCACCACGCACACAGGTGTGTAGGGGCACAGGCCACCCCCGTCAAGTGGACACGCTGTGGACACCGCCTGCCCTGGGGGTTTTTGGTCCCCAGGGTGGGAGCAGAGCTGCATGATGTGGGTCCCCCCTGCCCGAGCCCTGCAAGCTCGGGCGGGGTGCTGGCGTCCCCCAGCCCTGTGCCCAGCCCTGTCTCCGTGTGGCCGTGGGCTGGTGCTGCCATTGCCAGCAGCCTGGGGACCCCCAGGAAGGGCTGGCTGTGGTGGGGACTCGGCGCCCAGGGCACCCTGCAGACCCTACAACAGGGTGCAGCATGAGCTATTTTATTACCTGTGCGGTGTCTATGAGTGAGTCCCCATCGTCCCCATCCTGGTCCCCCTGGCGGGTCGGGGTCCTGGCTGCCCCTGGGGGTAACTGTGGGTGTGGGGGGTGGGATCCCTCTTCCCCACGGTGACCCTCATCTCCCCAGGGTACCCCCACCTCCTCAGGGTCATCCCTCCCAGTCTCAACCCCCACATGGTGTCCCCAACCTCCCGAGAAACACCCCTGTCCCCAAATGTCCCCTCACCCCACTCCCAGGGCCCCTTCCTGACCCCAGGATTCCCCCCCCATCCTGAGGCCCCCACCATCCCCATGGCTGGGGGGCTGGGGGGAAAGCTGTGTTCCCTAGATGCGCTGAGGAGTGGGGCTGGGGGGCCTGTGCATCCTGGGGGGGCCGGGGAGTGGGGCTTGGGGGGCTGTGTGCCCTAGATGCGCTGGGGAGTGGGGCTGTGTGCCTTAGAGGGGCACCCGCCCCTCCCTCAGCACAGCAGGTGCCTGAGGAGACGCTGGGAAGAGCTGGTGCCGCTACCTGAGGGTCCTTCTGGCCCTCGTCCCCCCTGAAGTCTTGCACCATGCTCTGCTCCTTGGGGGGAGTGCCCACAGTCGGGGGGGTGGGGGCTCCCCTCCTCCCCAGGGAACCCCCCCAACCTGTCCAGGGCACCCTCTGCCACCTCCCCAGGGTCCAATCACCGTAACAGGGTCTGACCATGAGATCCCGCTGGTTAATGTCAGGTCCAAGAGAAGGTTCCTCATTACTCCTTGATTAGTTCTTAGGTGCCAGCTCGAGCTGGGTGCCTCCAGAGAGGGACCCCTACCCCGGATCGCCCTCCTTGCACACCTGCACCCGTTGCAGGAGGGTCCACGCACACCATGGGAGCCACGTGAGAACCGGAGGCGGCCTCGAGCCTGCCCAGCAGCAGTCAAAACACCCCAGTGGTTTCAGACACCGGCTGTTTTGCTCCCAAACCCAAGAGAAAAATAACCACCACTGTCACACGAGGGTCCTGCACAATCACCACCATCGCATGAGGGTCCCCATGCACCCACCCCTCATTGCACGAAGGTCCCTGCACAATCACCACCATCGTACAAGGGTCCTGCACAACCATCGCTGTCGCACAAGGGTCCTGCACAATCACCACCATCGCACAAGGGTCCCCATGCACCTGCCCGTCATTGCACAAGGGTCCTGCACAATCGCGACCATTGCACTGGGTCCCCACACACTGACCCCATTGCACAGGGGTCCCTGCATGCCAACAGATTGCTTAACGGTCCTCGTGCATTGGCCCTCCCATCGCACGGGGGTCTCCACACACCGATCCCCCGTTCCGCAAGGGTCCCTGCACAATCACCACCGTTGCACGGGGGTCCCTGCACAGCCACCCGCACTGCACAAGGCGCCGTGCGCATGCGTACTTCCGGGGCGGGGACTACAACTCCCGGCGTGCCCCCCGCGGGCGGCCCGGAGGAGCCGCGCGCTGATTGGCTGCGGAGGATATTTCAACGGGGCGCGCGGCGGGCTCTGCACCCAGGCGGCGGCGCGGGCGCGGGCGCGGGCGCGGGCGCGGGCGCGGGCGCGGGCGCGGGCGCGGGCGCGGGCGCGGGCGCGGGCGCGGGCGCAGCAGCAGCAGCAGCAGCAGCAGCAGCAGCAGCAGCGTGAGTTTGAGGGGCCGCGGGCACGGCGGGCTGAGGGGAGACCTGCAGGCTGCGGGGAGGGGGACTGGGGATCTCCAGGCCAGGGAGAGGCTGTGAGCATCTGGGGAGTGGGGCTGGGGGGGGCTGCGGACCCCCGGGGCGGCCGAGGAGTGGGGCTGTGCATCCCGGGGGGGGCCGGGGAGTGGGGCTGGGGTGAGAGCTGTGTTCTCTAGAGCGGCCTGGGAGTGGGGCTGGGGGGGCTGTGCATCCCCGGGGGAGCCGGGGGGTGGGGCCTGGGGGGCTGTGTGCCCTAGATGCGCTGAGGAGTGGGGCTGTGTGTCCTAGGGGGGCTGCGGGGGCTGCCGTCCCCCAAGGAGCTGGGGAGTGGGGCTGTGGGTCCTGGCGGGATTTGAGAGTGTGTTGCTCCCAGGAGGCTGGAGAATGGTGTGTGGAGGGGCTGTGAGCATTGGGAGCCCTGGGGAGTCAGGCTGGGAGGTACCTGCAAGCACCGGGGGGGCTGCGAGCATGGGAGGGCTGTGAGCCCTGAGGAGGGACTGGGAGCTGTGGGGGTCCCACACCTTTGCCTGCCCACCCCAGCCTGCCCGAGTTGCCAGCTGTATGTTGCCTGTGAAGCGCCTCAAAGGAGCTGATTTTGCCACTCTGATGGACAGCTGGGAGGGCACATAGGAGCTGCTCGTCGAGCTGGTGGTGAGCCGGGGACTGAGTGGCTCTGCTGCCGGCACTGGCGGGGGGAACCCTCCCCAGAGGGGGCCTGGGATGGGTGCCGGGGGTCTGACACCCTCCCCTCCCCAGGAAACCTCTTCTGCTCCCTGGGAGTTGCCTCTGGCACCAGCCAGGCCTGCTGGCTGTAGAAAACCTAGGTCTGTGACAGAGTCCAGGACAGTAGGATGCACTGGGATGAGGCATGGACTGGGGGATGTGCTGGGATGAGGGATGCACAGGGGTGGGGACTGGGGGATGCACCGCAGAGGAATCGGCCCTGTTTTGGGATGGGTGCCGCAGGATGCACTGGGATGGGGATAGGGGTTGCACCAGGGGATGTGAGGGTGACAGGGACTGGGGGCGGCACCGGGGAACGCTGGGGTGGTGGAGGCTGGAGAATGCACTGGGATGCGCTGGAGAAAGCCCAGGGAGATGCCCCTGGGCGCAGGATGGGGGATGCACTAGGGACGTTGGAGTGGGGCCTGTGATGTAGCAGGCATGTACCAGGGAGGGGGCCTGTGATGTGCCCAGCAGATGCTGGAGATAGCACCAGGGATGCATGGGGGGCACTGGGAGGAGCAGGGCAGTCCCCTCCCCGATATGCGGCTGGCCCCTCCCTAGCACGCCCCAATGCATGCCTCCATCCCCAACCCAGTGCATCTCCCATTCCAAATGGCTAGTTTTGGTAAACATAAATTTTCAGGAAGTTCAGGGTTGTGTGTGGAAAAACGTGCCCCTCTGTCTAGGTGTCCTGCTACGTAAATAGCATCAGTCAGTAGCACATCCAGCGGCAGGGCTGCTGTTCCCTGCTCTCGATATTGTCGTAGTAGTGTTGTGATATTTCAACCTAAGAGGCGGGTTTAGGAATGGAAGGAGAATGCCTGCGCTCTGTAAGGGCTACGAATGCCGACCCTTTTCTCTGCCTGCTGCTTTCCTGTGCGTGAGATGAAACTGTATTGTTTTTCTCCCTTGTTCCCGGTAGAAATATTTCTGAAGCTGTCGCTGCTGTGGGTTTGCACAAATTCTAGTTCTAGTTACGGATCATTTCTACAGTGGCGAAGTGTCAAGATACGGTTTTCAGTTTAAAGCTTCAGAAACTACATTCACTGAAATCAGCGTCAAAGAGAACTGGACAAAACAGGACAAATCGACACCACTTCTGTGTGTTTTCCCGGCTTTCCCAAGAAGCGGTAGCAGCCTCGTAACTAGCAACAGAGAGTCCTGATGTGTTTTTGGTGAGTTACTGCTTCAGTAACGTCCCTTTTCCTTAACCTACAGTGTGTAATTTTGACTTCAGTTGGAAAGAGATTTTCCAGAATGGAAATCTTTCTCATTCAAAGGAGTTGCCTTTTATGAACTTCCCATCAGAATGGATCTTCAGAGATGATGTACTCGGCAGTAGAAGTCATCCGCAACGAGACTTTTCACTCTCTCTGGAAAAAAAAAAAGGAGTAAGTCGATTTCCTTCCAAAGACCCAAGCGCAGCACGCCTTCCAGTAGTCGATGTATGGCTGATCTTTGGTTCTCGGGTGTAACAGTCGAGAGATCATAAAAACGCGTTCCTCCGCATGCTTGGGTACAGCCAAAAGCATTAGCAAATCTGCCAGTCCTTTTTGGTAGCCTTATGTATTGCAGCACGGGGGATTTGATGTTTTGGTTCCTCCCCCCACCCCCCAAAAAAGTAAAACCATATGGGAGATCTCTTATCTCGCTGATTTTTCTATCATAAATGAAATTTAAAAAAGAAAGTTAAAATTGTCTAATTTCCAAACTGACTTGCATTGTTTAAACTGCAACTGCCAAATAGCTGTAGCGTATAATTTATTAGGTGTGCTTAAGCAGTTGGGTAGTTGCTCTAAACGTTTAAAAAGAGAGGCAACTGAACGTTACGGGTTTTTTCCCGATCTTTTGGCAGAGCGCTCTGAAGTCCTTTATTTCTGTCTCGCTTTCAATGGCGCTTTTCCCCGGCAGTTGGGTAGCATCAGTCTCGGCGCAGCTGGCCAGGCGTCCCTCCTAGTCATGTGACGCACGCAAAACCCCTGGTCAAACGATAGCTGTGTAGCTTGGAGGTAGATAATTTAACGGTATGAATTCACAGCTATGCAATTTCAATTAACACAAAAGGAAAATCAAATACTTTTATAGTATAAATATTTTTACTGTATGTATATGAACATACGCACACCTTTTTAGCATAAAATGAATTACTGAGATTTGGTTTTGGTTTGGTTTTTTTTTCATTTTACTGTTTTACACTTCACTTTCAGCTTTATTGACCAGGCAAGCAAGGGACATGGTTTAGTAGGCATGGTGGTGTTGAGTTGATGGTTGGACTCGATGATCTTAGAGGTCTTTTCCAACCTTTATGATTCTATGTGCAGCAGCAGCGTAAGGGCTGGAGCTGTGGCGGTGGATCTGTAAGCATAGATTCTGATTACGGTGCACCCTTGTCCTGCAGCCTCACGGGGTTATCTCCCTGCAGCGGTGCTGTAAGGAAGGGACGAGGCATTTTCCAACACCAGCAAGAGTGTTTTCTTTTATGCTAAGAATGTGTTCAAAATAGTATTAATTAGTCTCAATACTGACTTTAAGTGTTCAAATCACTCTGGCTTTTAAAGGATGTGTTGTATTTCAAGCTGACCCGTTTGCCTGGCACCCTCCTTTAGCTCAACTACTACCCTATCCCTTATCCTGACTGAATTCCTCTGCTGCCTTCGGTGCTGTTTTTTTAATATGCTGAAATGTCATTTGGGATTTTTGTTTTTCAGATGTAAGCGTCTCGTGCTGCTCAGGAGAGACCCCCAGCCCAGGTTTGCCTGCGGGTCGTTAGGCGTGCTGAGGGTAAGGGGCCAGCCCCGTGTCCGGAGGCTCCTGGCTGGGTCTCCAGCGGGTGCCCCGCAGGCGCGGCAGCGAGGGCTGCTCTGGTGGGGGGAGTCCGGGGCCAACAGGGACCGGGGACATTTGTTGCCCTTGGGAGCCTGTCCCAGTGGGGGAACGGAGGGGGAACAATGCACAGCGGAAAGAAACGTGGCACCATCCTCTGGTCCGCTCCACCCCCGCCCCGCGTGGGGCAGCCACCAGCCTGCGGGACAGGGGCTGAGGGGGCTGCACCCGTTTGGGGGACCGTCCCCCCTTTATTTTTCTAGCAGAGCTCCCCTTTTTTTTGGTGGGGGGTGTGTGTGTACATATGTAAATGACATTATTAAAGTAACGAGCTGCCGGTTGGGGCTGTTCCTCTCGTTTTGTGCCTATTTGGGGGGTGAATAAAAAGGGGGGGTGGGGGGGGTGATGATGTCATTTGGGGCACCCCAGCATCACCGGGGGGGTGATGATGTGGTGGAGGAGCAGGTGAGTGGGGAATGGGGGAGTCGTGGGGGGGTCTCCCCAAAAAAGGGGGTCATTCGGGGGGGGGGAGTTAAAAAAAAAAAAATTAAAAACTGTAAATACATGTGTGAGGCATTGAAATAGAGAAAAATCTCTCATTTTTATATATATTGAAAAATAATACTCATTTATATAGATATAAAAGGATTTCAAAATAAAAAATGTATCTACTATATTGTATAAAGGATTTTAGTGTATAAAAAAATTCTAAATAGACACATAGGGTTTTAAAATACAAAAATAACTCATGTATATATGAATTAAAAACACAGGACTAAAATGCAAAAAGGATGATATATTTTTATATATGAAGGAATTTAAAATAGAAAAAAGTCTGAATAGATATAGCTATCTACACTTACTACGTGTTACCTAGAGAGTCTAAATAGATATTGTATGTAATCTAAGAGATTATATCTAAGTCTAAATAGATATCTAAGTCTATAAAACTCGACACACCCCACCCCACCCCCTCCCCCGAAACACCTCTCTGCTGAAGATATAAAAGCGCTTTCAAAAGCTGCCTCTTCCCTGTTCTCCTTTTCCGCCTTTTCCCATCCTGGTTTGGGGCCAGTTCCCCCAACAGGGACTTTCCCCTGCAGGGCCGTGCACACGGAGCGGGACCTGCCGCCATGGCCTAAAAACACTACAAAACCCCTAATTCGGGGCCTGCAAGGGCTGAAAAAAAAAAAACCCACAATTCTGGGGGAAAAATACCCAACTTGGAGCTCCCGGGAGAGCCAAATCCACCTGGATTTGGGCAGCCGGAAAGCAAAAAAACCCCCATTTTCATGCACAAAACCAAAAGCAAAAATCACCAATTTTTGTTGTGAATAAGCATTGAAAAACCTCCAAATTGAATATTTTGGAAAAGGAAAAAAAAACCAATTTTTATATTATAGAAAAGCAAAAAACCCCCCAATTTGGGGTGAAACACCAGCCATTTGAGGGGCATCGCTCATGGTCATCCAGTGTGGGTCAGTTATTGGGAACAGATTATCTGTTGCGGAGTATCCCAGGCGAGTTTTCTGCTGTGGATGGTCCTGGGTGGACCCCCTGGTGTAGGTCATCCCCACGCATGTTCCCCCATGCATGTTTCTACCCGCACATGCCCCTCCCAGTGTCCGCCCCTCCTTTCCCGCGCGAGGTTGTTTCCCCCACGCGAGGTTGTTTCCCCCGCGACGCGCCCCCGTATCCCCTGCCCTCCTACCTCGTGCCCGCACTGCCCTCCTCTCTCCTCTCCCTCCTCCCACCCCCCGTGTTCCGCACTGCCTCCCCGTAACCCCTCTGCCCCGGACCCCTGGGGTGCTGCCTGCCCCGCCAACCTGCCCGTTGCCGCCCGCCCAAACTCTGGCACCCCCCTCCCGCTCCCCCGCCCCCCACTCCCACCCCGCTCTCCCTCCTCCTGCGTTTTGGGTTTGTGCTGAGAACGGCGTCGGTGACGCGGGGCTGCGTGAGTTCCCGCTGCGCAGCGCTTGCACGGCGCCGGGGGCTGTGCTGCTCCTCGCCCCGCCCTGCCGGCGAGCGGGCTGGGGGTGCGCGAGGGCCTGGGAGGGGGCACCGCTGGGAGAGCTGACCCCGGCGGACCCAAGGGATATTCCAGACCGTATGATGTCATGTAGTAAAACTCGGGGGGCGGTTGGCAGGGGGGCCGCTGCTGGGCTGCGGCTGGCTGGGCATCCGTCGGTTGGTGGCGAGCCCTTGTTTTCGTTTGTACCGCTTGCCTGTCTGGGGTTTTTCTCTGTTGTTGTTTTTTTGGTGTGTGTCCCCCCCCTTCCTTATAAGTGGAGTTTTTTCACTTTTGCCCTTCCAATTCTCTACCCCATCCCACTGAGAGGGGGAGCGAGTGAGTGGTTGTGTGGTGCTGAGTTGCCGGCTGGGATTAAACCATGACACAAGGTGAGTTGCAAGCCCTGCCTGGCTTAAATGCTTTAGGCTCCCTGTGTTATTCCTGCCATCTTGCTAGGGAATCCTTGTTCTTTCCTGCTGCTTTAAAGTGCCTTGTGCTCCAGCAGCAGGCTGGGAAGTATGGTTGTTGCAGAAACTGCTGCACCCTGTGCCTCCTTCTCAGGTGGTTAGCTTTCCCCTTTGTATGGGCTGCCGAGGTCGTCGGCTCCGCAGGGGCCACAGGCAGCCCGCAGAGCTTGACGCCAAGCCATTCCTTTCCCCTCTGCGCAGCAGCGGTTCTGCCGCTGCTACAGGCAGCCGCTTGCTCAAGGGCGAGGGGCTGGGATGACGACAGGCTGCTGCACGCTTCAGTCGAACTAAGACGCCGTTCTCTGGGGAGCCGGTGCAAGGAGAGCTCAGGTCTGTTCTGTACTGCCGATGGCTCTTCACAAGGGAAGCGTGCTCTGGTTTTAGCAGAAAAAGGTGACAGTCACAGGCAGCCACCTATCACTGCGCACAGCTCAGCTATTTGGCAGGGGTCTTGCTTGTTCAAGTAGAGGCGTATTCCTCGCCTTGCAGTCTCGATGGCAAAACAATCAGGGGTTCAAGCTACAAAAGCCTTTTGACATCGGAGCGAGATGGCAGCTGGGTTTCTACCAGCACCGTACTTAGCTGCGTGGCTAGCTGAAAATGGCTCGTGGGCCAGGAGATGTGCAGAGGGGTCTAAAATAAAGAAACCAGGTGTTGAAGTGATTGTTTCAAGGAGACAAATTAGGCAGCTAAGGGAACCGAGCTGCTCACCTGTCACGTTGGCAGAACAGCCCCTCCAGCCCACTAAGTACTGCGTGTTGCAGGCAGCAAAGTGCAACTGTGACGCTTGCTGGCAGGAGCGGCAAGGAGTGCAGAGCTACGCGCCCTGTACAGAGCAAGGATGGAACCTGCCGGCTCTACGGTCATCTGCTGAGGACACCTAATACACCAACATGCCTCTTCGCTTTCCCTGCTTCATTTCTAATTCCTTTGCACGCTGGAGGGCAGGGTGGTAAGTGACGTCATGCAGTGTCTCTCCTCCAAGTGACAAGCCCTGCATGACAAGCCCTGCGTGTGTGCAGGATGAGGAGAGCAGAGTGCTGATAGCACAGAGGTGAGGAAAGGTGCAAACACCGCAACACAGCCCCAGGACCACCAGCGTATCGCTCGTTTGCAGGTCAGCCACTGGCACCGGGTCTGCTCAGTGGTTTCCTGATGGACATAGCTGCCCCTCCCCTGCTCTCAGGGTGTCACCCGTGTGGCCTTATTTTTTTTAAATCTCTCTCCAGCATCTGTTGCGTCGCCGCTGTCACTCCCACAACCCCGATGCCACCTGCAGACCGAGACAGCGATCCCTGGGGCTTCCTCCGGGTTAGAAAGAAACCTGTTCCACAGGTTCCCTGTGCTGCTTCTCCTCCCCGGGTAATGGGCTGGGGGGCACGGGCAGAAACCACCACGGGACTTGTAAAGCGGCCAAAGGGAAAGGACTGAAATGCTGGAGCCACCGGGTGCTTTTTGGTACAGAGGCGATGGAGACTAGTGCCCGGGCCGCGAGTGGGAAAAGGGCAGGGAAATCTAAGCCCAGTACCGCCAGTAGGCAGTTACCGTCTTTCGATGGTACGAACTGGGCGGAGAGAAGGGGAAAGGGCCGGTGAGGCGACGGTGGCACCCGGCGGGCGGAATGGGTACTGCAGCTCTTGAGCCGCGCATGCGCGGTGGGGCGCTCTCCTCTGCTCGCTGCTGCCACCGAGCGACCAGAATTCGGTACTGCAGCTCTTGAGCCGCGCATGCGCGGTGGCGCGCCTTTCCTTGCTCGCTGCTGCCACCGAGCGACCAAAATTGGGTACTGCAGCTCTTGAGCCGCGCACGCGCGGTGGCGCGCTTTTTCTTTGCTCGCTGCTGCCACCGAGCGACCAGAATTCGGTACTGCAGCTCTTGAGCCGCGCATGCGCGGTGGCGCGCTTTTCTTTGCTCGCTGCTGTCACCAAGCGACCAAAATTGTGAACTGCAGCTCTAGAATCGCGCATGCGCGGTGGCGCGCCTTTCCTTGCTCGCTGCTGCCACCGAGCGACCAAAGCTGGGTACTGCAGCTCTTGAGCCGCGCATGCGCGGTGGCGCGCTTTTCTTTGCTCGCTGCTGCCACCGAGCGACCAGAATTCGGTACTGCAGCTCTTGAGCCGCGCACGCGCGGTGGCGCGCTTTTTCTTTGCTCGCTGCTGCCACCGAGCGACCAGAATTCGGTACTGCAGGTCTTGAGCAGCGCATGCGCGGTGGCGCGCTTTTCTTTGCTCGCTGCTGTCACCAAGCGACCAAAATTGTGAACTGCGGCTCTAGAGTCGCGCATGCGCGGTAGCGCGCCTTTCTTTGCTCGCTGCTGCCACCGAGCGACCAAAACTGGGTACTGCAGCCCTTGAGCCGCGCATGCGCCGTGGCGCGCTATTTCTTTGCTCGCTGCTGCCACCGAGCGACCAGAATTGGGTACTGCAGCCCTTGAGCCGCGCATGCGCCGTGGCGCGCCTTTCTTTGCTCGCTGCTGCCACCGAGCGACCAGAATTCGGTACTGCAGCTCTTGAGCCGCGCATGCGCGCTGGCGCGCTATTTCTTTGCTCGCTGCTGCCACCGAGCGACCAGAATTCGGTACTGCAGCGCGGGCGCGACGCATGCGCAGTTGCGCGCTTTTCTTTGCTCGCTGCTGCCACCGAGCGACCAAAACTGGGTACTGCAGCCCTTGAGCCGCGCATGCGCGGTGGCGCCCCCCTTCTCCGCGCTGCCGCCCGCCAGCAACGCCAACGCCGTACTGTGGTGCCTGCGGGGTGATGCCGCCGCTTTCGTTGGTTCGTTCCGGTAGGGAAACGCCGCTGCCGCCCCACGTGCGCGGTGCCGGCGGGCGCTGGGTGCGCAAAGCGCGGACCTGCAGCGCCGGTGCCGCCCCCGGGCACGCGCCGCCCCGCGGCTGCTCGCTGCTGCCGCCCCGTGGCCGGGTCGCGGTACTGCAGCGCCGGCACCGCTCAGGGGCGCAGCAGCGCCGCCGCCGCCGCCTTCGCTGCTGCCGCCCCGAAGCCGAAGCGTGGTCCTGCAGCCCGGCGTCCGCGCGCCGGCTCTGGCCCCTCCATTCGCGGTCCCCATCCCGGTGCATCCCTCATCCCGGTGCATTCGTCATCCCGGGCGGCAACAGTTAGGTTGCCCCCCCCTCGCATGCCAGCACCCCCAAGAGTGTCGGCGTGTCCCGGTGCTGTCCCCAGCCCTGGAGCAGCTCCCCGTCCCCTGTCCCTGCGGCTGATCGTTGGGCTCTGTGTTCCCCCAATAAAACACGGGGACGGAGGGCACCCCTGGGGACAGGGGGCGGGGACCCCCAGAGAGTGGGCTGTGCTGCCATCGCTCCGTGGTGCTGGCCCTGCTTGTCCCCTGACCCCCCAGCGGTGATGAGCTCCAGGCCGCTGGCGGGAACCCTCACTGTCACCTTCCCCCCATGCCGGTTGCCACCAGCGACAGGGACAGCGACGGCCCCTCTCCCCCCCCGCCCCCCGCCACGCACACGGGTGTGCAGGGGCACAGGCCACCCCCGTCAGGTGGACACGCTGGGGACACCATCTGCCCCAGGGGTGTTTGGGGTCCCCAGGGTGGGAGCGGAGCTGCAGGATGCCGGATCCCCCCTGCGCAAGCCCTGCAGACCCAGGTGGAGCACAGGCATCCCCCAGCCCTGTCTCCGCGTGGCCGTGGGTCGGTGCTGCCATTGCGTGGCCAGCGGCTGGGAGGACACAGATCCCGCCGGCTGGGGCCAGAGGAGCCCGGCAGCCTGGGGACCCTCGGGAAGGGCTGGCTGGGGTGGGGACTCGGCGCCCAGGGCCCAGGGCATCCCAGAGACCCTACAACAGGGTGCAGCATGAACTATTTTATTACCTGTGCAGTATCCATGAGTGAGTCCTCATCGTTCCCATCCTGGTCCCCCAGCGGGTCGGGGTCCCAGCTGCCGCTGGGGGTGG
Source organism: Calonectris borealis (assembly GCF_964195595.1). Taxonomy (NCBI): domain Eukaryota; kingdom Metazoa; phylum Chordata; class Aves; order Procellariiformes; family Procellariidae; genus Calonectris; species Calonectris borealis. The sequence continues at coordinate 44,781,004 of NC_134318.1, forward strand.
CTGCAGGTGTGGGGGGTGGGATCCCTTCTCCCCAGAGTGCCCCCCACCTCCCCAGGGTCATCCCTCCCAGTCTCAACCCCCCACATGGCGTCCCCAATCTCCCGAGAAACACCTCTGTCCCCAAATGTCCCCCTACCCCACTCCCAGGATCCTTCTCGGACCCCAGGATTCCCCCTCCCGCCCCATCCCGAGCCCCCCCCCCCCCATCCCCACGGTCACCCCCAGCCCTGAGACACACACCCCCCCCTCCTTTCAGCATGGCAGGTGCCTGGGGAGATGCTGGGAAGAGCCGGCACCGCCGTCTCGGGGTCCCGCTGACCCTCATTCCCCCTAAAGTCTTGCACCATGCTCTGCTCCTTGGGGGAGTGCCCACAGTCGGGGGGGTGGGGGCTCCCCTCCTCCCCAGGGAACCCCCCCAATCTGTCCAGGGCACCCTCTGCCACCTCCCCGGGGTCCAATCACCGTAACAGGGTCTGACCCTGGGATCCCGCTGGTTAACGTCAGGTGCAAGAGTAGGTTCCTCATTACTCCTTGATTAGTTCTTAGGTGCCAGCTCGAGCTGGGTGCCTCCAGAGAGGGACCCCTACCCCGGATCGCCCTCCTTGCACACCTGCACCCGTTGCAGGAGGGTCCACGCACACCATGGGAGCCACATGGGAACCGGAGGCGGCCTCGAGCCTGCCCAGCAGCAGTCAAAACACCCCAGTGGTTTCAGGCACCGGCTGTTTTGCTCCCGAACCCAAGGGTACTGCCGAGAAAAATAACCACCGCTGTCACACGAGGGTCCTGCACAATCCCCACCATCGCACAAGGGTCCCCGTGCACCTGCCCGCCATTGCACGAGGGTCCCCTGCACACCAACCAATTGCATAAGGGTCTTCCTGCACTGCCCCCCCCATTGCATGGGGGTCTCCACACACCGACCCCCCGTTGCGCAAGGGTCCCTGCACAATCCCCACCGTTGCAGGGGGGTGCCTGCCCAGGCACCCGCACTGCACAAGGCGCCGTGCGCATGCGCACTTCCGGGGCGGGGACTACAACTCCCGGCGTGCCCCCCGCGGGCGGCCCGGAGGAGCCGCGCGCTGATTGGCTGCGGAGGATATTTCAACGGGGCGCGCGGCGGGGTCTGCACCCAGGCGGCGGCGGCGGCGGCGGCGGCGGCGGCGGCGGCGGCGGCGGCGGCGGCGGCGGCGGCGGCGGCGGCGGCGCCCCAAGGACCGGGGGGGCCGAGGGGGCCGGGGAGTGGGGCTGGCGGGGGGCTGTGCGTCCCGGAGGGGGCCGGGGAGTGGGGCTGGGGGGGGCTGCCTGCCCTAGGGGGGCCGCGCAGTGGGGCCGTGGCGGGGTGGGCGCTGTGTGCAAACAGACCCTCCCTGCGAGTCCCCGCTGTCGCCCCGTGGGGCCGGGGACCCCCCAGCCCTCCCTGCAGGCAGACGGGCAGCCTGTAGGCAATGGAGGCCGCCCGCCCCAGCGAGGTGCTCGAGTCTGGGGGCTTCACGGGCCGAGTCGAGGGAGGAGCTGCTGGAGAGGGGGATTAGAAACGGCCTTCTGCTCCCGAAACTGCTGGAGCATTTGAAGGGGAGGGACAGGTTCAACCCAGGGCCCAAGGGGAAGACCTCGGAGCAGGGACCTGGGGTTGTTCCAGGAGCAAAAGCTGGTCCCAGCCAGCTCGCCTCTGCTCCCCCGGCACCGGGATCAGACCTTTCAGCCCCGTTTCTGCCCGAAGCATCACGCAAGCGCTTGCCCTCCCCGGGGGCATCTTTGGGCCTTGAGAACAGGCGCAGCAGCTGGGTTTTTGGGCTCAGAAATGGGCGCTAAGTGAGCTGGTTTGGGGGCCCAAAGCAGAAGCCGGTTTGGCCGTTTGTGCGGGGGGGTGGGAGGGCGTTGGGGGCTGCAGGGGAAAGCAGGGGGTGGGCAGGGTGCGTGGACCCTCCCCGGGGGGAGGGGCTCTGGTCCTGCTGGACCCCGAAGTGCGGGAGGCCGGCACGCACCAGGCCCAACTCAACGTCTGCGGTGGTCTCTGGGGGGAAGAGGTGGTCTCTGCTTTTCAGACCCCGCACACCCTCTTCGAGTCCAGCTCTTGCTTGTCGACTGCTTCGAATAGTTATTAACTAATTAGTCGTACAAACTAATTGATATTTATACAATGTCCAACTATGATATTTAATCCTAACAGTCGAGTTTTGACGGCGATTGGTTTACGACCTTGTCAAAAACCCAGGCTGTTGTAAATAGCTGGAGCTTGTGAGGAGAAGGAGCTGAAATCAACGGTGCAGAGCATGAGCTTCAATTAGCCAGAACCGTAGCAAGCAGGAGCTGGAACGAGACGGGGTGTCTGCTGTCTGGGGCATGCCTTAGCCAGAGGCAAAATTACCAGCAGCTGTAACGAGCGGGAGCTGCGATTCGCTGCAGTGTCTGTTTGCCGGAGCATCCGTCGGCCAGACTGCACTCCCAGCACGGCTGAAGAGCAGCCGGGCGCAGGCAGGGCTGTCCCCGGCGAGGCGCTCCGAGCGGCAGGGAGGCGAGTTGTCCTTCTGCCAGCGGGGAGTCCGGCCTCTTCCCTCGGGGATTAAATCCACGCCACGCGTGGATCCGCTCTCTTTGCGTGGAGGGTCTCTCCCGGTCCCGTTCCCGAGGGCTGAAGTGAGGTGGGGGTCCCCCGGCTCTCCCCGGGGGGCAGGCGGCAGCACGAGGCGGCGGTGTCTCCCCGGTACCCGGCAAAGGGGAGCGAAACCGGCCGGCTGGAGCTCCGGGGGTGCACAGCCCGGCCCCGCACGGCAGAATCCTTCCCTGGGTTTTCACCGTTGGCTGGGTGTGACAAACAGGTTCATTTTGTGCCTCCTCTTTTCCCAGCGTCACCTTCTGCGTCACGCGAGGAAAATCCTGCGCGGTTGACGCCGCTTGCTGCTCAGGTAACGGCACGTGTGGGGCCGGGGGAGCGGGGAGAAACATTGGCGCGTTCAAGGACGCTGCAGGTGCTCCGCGTCAAACCCAGGGAAAAGGCAAATTTGTGCCGGTGCAGAAAAGCTGATGAACAGTTGCCGTGAACAGAGCGCGCGTGCCTCGTTCCTGCATCGGTCCCTGGGTAGTTACGAGCGTTTTCCTTTCAGGGAAAAGAATGAGCTTTCGCCTACGATAAATTAAGAGCTGCCTGTGACCTTCTTTAGGGTCAAGTGTTTCTCTTCTGTTTGTTCGTACTGATTTTACGGGCAGGTTGGAAATAGCCTTTTATTTTTACACGCGTAATTGTAATTTGTAGTACTACGTGGTGTCAGGAGAGTGAATTTTGGAGCACCCAGGTACTACTAGAAACGTAATGAACGAGACACGATGGAAACTGATACTTCAACTTGATTTTTACTTGATTTTTTTTTCATTAGAGTGTTGACGGCATGTTGTCCTGTGGCTCCATCCACATTCTGTTCAGCGGAGTCTTCAATCTAGGACTTTGAAGGAAAAAAGTTGGTCCTTCCAAAACAGGGCTAGTCATTCATAGGATCGAGGCATAGACTTGGCGAGCCGCTTAAGTACGTGATCAGAATTGAAGCCAAATGCCGCTTCGCGTTGCTGCTGTTGGTCTTCGCTTTCATTAGTTTTCCCGCTGCTCCGTCATGGTTGGGAGCTCTGAATCATCCTTTTTTTCGCTCCCTAACGCATTTTTCTCCCCAAGGAGAGGCTACGTTTAAAAGCTACTTAGTTTCCTCACAAACGCATTGGTCAGTAAAATGGAGTTATGATGCTTGGAACCACAAAAATGACACCAGTCTTACAGATCTGGACTATTTCTGAACACGTGTTCATCGCGTGCAGATGTCATCGGGATACGGATCATCTGCACTTCGTGCTCTGACGAGACGATCAGCTGAGACAGGGACGAGCTCCAAAAGGAAAGAAAGGTACAACGTCAAAGTTTTGTTTTGTTGTTGGGTTTTGTGGGTTTTTTTTGTGTTTGTGTGTTTTGGGGGTTTTTTTGTTTGTGTTTTTTTTTTTGTTTGGTTGTTTGGTTGTTTGTTTGTTTTTCCTTAAGAGTGCGACGTTGACTGGTGGCAGCCTGCAGAGCTCTCTTGCTGCCTGACCTCTCTTTTCCTTCTCTGTCACTCCTCTTTCTAGGCAAGTGAGTTCTTGCGAAACTAAAGCTGCCAATGAGCCAAAAAAAAGGCACGGTTGTCTAAAACATGCAGAAGCTCTAGTGGCCTGTCTCAACAACCGCACCAAAGACGATGCCAAATACTTTCTCCTCCACTCAGTTGTAGCCTTCACAGAAGAGGAAGCTTTGTGCTCAACGTTGTTTGTTTTTTTTTTTTCCTTTCCTCTCAGCAGAACGTCAACTGCCGTGAAAGTACGAGACAGGTGGAAAGGATCCCTAGTGGTCTGCAAGTACAAGGTAGGCCTGTGACATGTGTCTGCGTTTTTCCTAAGGTGCTTGTAGCACGGACTTTACAGTTAACACGAGGAACTGAGAGGCAGCTCTCCTTCTATGTGATTTTTTTAACGTGAAATATTTCAACGCAAATACTAAAAATAAAGGAGGTCTGTTCTGGAGCGTGGTACGCCTCTGCAAAGCTTGCTTCCCTCCGTCTGTTTTCTCTTCCTGCAAGCACGGTCTTCTGTTTCTGTGCGCTTGCTAGGAAAGGGTGCTGTGAAAATAATGTCGGACTAGAAGAGGAAAGGAACCGTTTGTAAGAGTTGGGATGTTCGGGAGAAACAGGCTTTGTTTTCACGATAAAAGCTTTATGCTTTTTCAGTCAGTCAGTTTTTAAAATGCCTTACAGGAGCACTCGAACACCTTACTGAGATGCTAACATCTGCGCTAAAAGCAATCAAGGTCAAAGAAGAGGCGTGGACAACACGGGACAAATCGGTGTCGCTTCGGTGCGCTTTCCAGGCTTTCCCGAGAAGCGGTAGCAGCCTCGTAACTAGCGACAGAGAGTCCTGATGTGGTTTTGGTGAGTTACTGCTTCTATCGCGTCCTTTTTCCTAACCTGCAGCGCGTAATTTTGACTTTGGTTGGAAAGAGATTTTCCAGAATGGAAATCTTTCTCGTTCAAAGGAGTCGCCTTTTACGAACTTCCCCTCAGAATGGATCTTCAGAGATGACGTGCTCGGCAGTAGAAGTCATCCGCAAGGAGACTTTTCGCGCTCTCTCTGGAAAAAAAAAAAAAAGGGGTAGGTCGATTTCCTTGCACAGACCCAAGCGCGGCACGTCTTCCGATAGTCGACGTACGGCTGATCTTTGGTTCTCGGGTGTAACGGTCGAGAGATCGTAAAGACGCGTTCCTCCGCACGCTCGGGTACGGCCAACAGCGTTAGCAAACCTGCCGGTCCTTTTTGGTAGCCTGATGTATTGCAGCACCGGGGATTTGATATTCCCCACCGCCTGCCCCCCCCCCCCCTCCCCAAAAATGTAAAACCGTATGGGAGATCTCTTATCTCCCTGATTTTTCTATCGTAAACGAAATTTTAAAAAGAAAGTTAAAATTGTATAACTTCCAAACTGACTTGCGTTGTTTAAACTGCAACTGCCAAATAGCTGTAGCGTATAATTTATTAGGTGTGCTTAAGCAGTTAGGTAGTTGCTCTAAACGTTTAAAAAGAGAGGCAACTGATCGGGTTTTTTTCCCGATCTTTTGGCAGAGCGCTCTGAAGTCCTTTATTTCTGCCTCGCTTTCAGTGGCGCGTTTCCCCGGCAGTTGGGTAGCATCGGTCTCGGCGCAGCTGGCCAGGCGTCCCTCCTAGTCATGTGACGCACGCAAAACCCCTGGTCAAACGATAGCTGTGTAGTTTGGAGGTAGATAATTTAACGGTATGAATTCACAGCTACGCAATTTCAATTAACGCAAAAGGAAAATCAGATATTTTTATAGTATAAGCCTTCTCGTTGTACGTCTGTAAGCGTACGCACGCCTTTTTAGCATAAAATGAATTGCTGAGGTTGGTTCTTTCTTTTTCATTTTACTCTTCAAAGTTTTACGCTTCACTTTCAGCTTTATCGGCCAAGCGAGCGAGATGCGCAGCAGCAGCAGCAGCAGCAGCAGCAGCGCCAGGGCTGGAGCTGTGGCGGCGGATGCGTGAGCGTAGATGCCGATTACGGCGCGCCCTTGTCCTGCAGCCTCACGGGGTTATCTCCCGGCAGCGGTGCTGTAAGGAAGGGACGAGGCGTTTTCCGACACCAGCGAGAGCGTTTACTTCTCTGCGAAGGACGCGTTCAGAATCGCGTCAATTAGTCCTCACGCGGATTTTAAGCGTTCGGATCGCTCGAGCTTTTAAAGGCCGCGTTGTATTTCGAGCTGACCCGTTTGCCTGGCACCCTCCTTTAGCTCGACTGCTGCCCTCTCCCTTGCCCTGACCGAATTCCTCTGCTGCCTTCGGTGCTGTTTTTTTTAACGTGCTGAAATATATCCGTTGGGATTTTTGTTTTTCAGATGCCGCGCTGTAAGCGTCCCGTGGTGCTCAGGAGAGACCCCCGGCCCGGGTTTGCCTGCCGGTCGTTGGGCGTGCTGAGGGTAAGGGGCCGGCTGCCAGCCTGCGGGACGGGGGCTGAGGGGGGGCTGCAAGCGTTTGGGGGGGCCGCCCCTCCTTTATCTTTCTAGCAGAGCCCCCCTTTTTGGCGGGGGTGCGTGCGTACATACGCCAACGGCATTATTAAAGTAACGAGCTGCCGGTTGGGGCCGTTTCCCTCATGTTGTGCCTTTTTGGGGGCTGAATAAAAAGGGGGGGGTTGGGGGCCTGGAGGGGCGATGATGTCATTTGGGGCACCCCAACATCACCGGCGGGCTGATGATGCCGTGGAGGAGCAGGTGAGTGGGGAATGGGGGGTCATGGGGGGTCCCCCCCCCCCCCCCCCCCCCCAAAAAAGGGGGTCACAGCCCAAAAGTGCCTGATAATTCCTGGGGGGGTTCAAAAATTTTTAAAAACTCTAAATCTATCTGTGAGGCCTCGAAATAGAGAAAAATCTCTCCTTGTTCTATATATTGAAAAATAATATTCCTTTATATGTATACAAGGATTTCAAAATAGGAACCTATATCTGCCCTATTATCTAAAGGATTTTAGAGCATAAAAAAATCCGGAAGACGTATATAGGGTTTTAAAATACAAAAAGAACTCCCGTCTATATAAATTAAAAAAGAAAGCACTTCCAAATGCAAAAGGGATGATATATTTTATGTATGAAGGAACTGAAAATAGAAAAAAGTCTGAATAGATACCGCTGTCTACACTTACTACGCGTTACATAGAGAGCCTAAATAGGCATTATATGTAATCTAAGAGATGATCTATAAGTGCAAATAGAAATCTAAGTCTATAAAGAGATAAGTGTAAATATACGTAAGTGTAAATAGAGAAGTCTATAAAGACATTTAAGTGTCAAAATACGTAAGTCGACAGATATCTAGTCTGAGCAGGTATTATATATGAGTGGGAAATAGGGGGCTATAAGTGAAACATAAATACATTCACTAAATATATAGAGAGAGAGGTATGTGTAAATACGTTAAGCGTAAACGTCTATGATAGATAAGGTTTTTAAAATGCAAAGAAACCCTGTTTCTAGAAAGGATTTAAAAACTCTTCACCCCCCCGAAACACCTCTCTGTTGAAGATCCGAAAGCGCTTTCAAAAGCTGCCTCTTCCCTGTTCTCTTTTTCCGTCTTTTCCCATCCTGATTGGGGGCCGGTCCCCCCAACAGGGACTTTCCCCTGCAGGGCCGTGCACACAGAGCGGGACCTGCCGCCGTGGCCTAAAAACACCACAAAACCCCTAATTCGGGGCCTGCAAGGGGTGGGGAAAAAGAAAACCCGCAATTTGGGGGGGAAAAATACCCAACTTGGAGCTCCCGGGAAAGCCAAATCCACCAGGATTTGGGCAGCCGGAAAGCAAAAAAAACCCCATTTTCATGCACAAAACGAAAAAGCAAAAATCACCAAGTTTTGTTGTGAAAAAGCGTTGAAAAACCTCCAAGTGGAATATTTTGGAAAAGGAAAAAACCCCAGCTTTGATATTATAAAAAAGCAAAAAAAACCCCGATTTGGGGAAGCTTTGGGGTGAAACACCAGCCATTTGAGGGGCCCGGACCCCTGGGGTGCTGCCTGCCCCGCCAACCTGCCCGTTGCCCCCCGCCCAAACTCTGGCACCCCCCTCCCGCTCCCCCGCCCCCCACTCCCACCCCGCTCTCCCTCCTCCTGCGTTTTGGGTTTGTGCTGAGAACGGCGTCGGTGACGCGGGGCTGCGTGAGTTCCCGCTGCGCAGCGCTTGCACGGCGCCGGGGGCTGTGCTGCTCCTCGCCCTGCCCTGCCGGCGAGCGGGCTGGGGGTGCGCGAGGGCCTGGGAGGGGGCACCGCTGGGAGAGCTGACCCCGGCGGACCCAGGGGATGTTCCAGGCCCTATGACGTCAGGAAATAAAACTCGGGGGGGAGGTCGGCGGGGGGGCCGCTGCTGGGCTGCGGCTGGCTGGGCGGGCATCGGGCGGTTGGCGGCGAGCCCTTGCTTTCGTTTGTACCGCTTGTCTGTCTGGGGTTTTTCTCTCTGTTGTTTGGGTTTTTTTTTTTCCCCCCTTTCCCTCACGAGTGGAGTGTTTTCACTTTTGCCCTTCCAATTCTCTCCCCCCTCCCGCTGAGGGGGCAGCGAGGGAGCGGTTGTGTGGTGCTGAGTTGCCGGCTGGGATTCAACCCCGGCACAAGGTGAGTGGCAAGCCCTGCCTGGCTAAACGCTTTAGGCTCCCCGCGTTATTCCTGCCATCTTGCGAGGCCCTCCTTGTTCTTTCCTGCTGCTTTCAAGTGCCTTGTGCTCCAGCAGCAGGCTGGGAAGGAGGGTTGTGGCAGGAGCGGCGGCACCCCGTGACTCCTTCTCGGGCTGTGAGCTTCGCCCTGCGTGTGGGCTGCCGAGGATCGTGGGCTCTGCAGGGGCCACAGGCAGCCCGCAGAGCTTGAGGCCGAGCCGTTCCTTTCCCCCTGTGAGCATCTGGGGAGGGGGACTGGGGGGGCTGCGGACCCCCGAGGGGGCCGAGGAGTGGGGCTGGGCATCCCGGGGGGGCCGGGGAGTGGGGCCGGGGGGGGCTGCGAGCCCTAGGGGGTCGGGGAGAGGGGCTGGAGGACTTCCGGACCATAGAGACCAGACCAGTCCAGACCAGAGAGTATAGCTGGAGGACTCCCGGACCATAGAGATGGCGGACTCCCAGACCAGAGAGTACGCCTGGAGGACTTCCGGACCATAGAGACGGAGGTTCAGATGCATAGAATGTACCCGGGGGACTGCCGCACCATAGAGGAAAATGTCCGGCCTAGAGAGTACAGCTGGAGGACTTCTGGACCATCGAGACGGTCGTCCGGAGCGGAGAGTGCACGTGGGGAACTTCCGGACCACAGAGAGCCAAGTCCGGCCTAGAGAGTACCCCTGGAGGACTGCCGGACCATAGAGAGCAAAGTCCGGCCTAGAGAGTACCCCTGGACCATAGAGAGCAAAGTCCGGCCTAGAGAGTACCCCTGGAGGACTGCCGGACCATAGAGAGCAAAGGCTGGCCTAGAGAGTACCCCTGGAGGACTGCCGGACCATAGAGACGGGAGCTGGACCAGAGAGTACCCCTGGAGGACTGCCGGACCATAGAGAGCAAAGTCCGGCCTAGAGAGTACCCCTGGAGGACTGCCGGACCATAGAGAGCAAAGTCCGGCCTAGAGAGTACCCCTGGAGGACTGCCGGACCATAGAGAGCAAAGTCCGGCCTAGAGAGTACCCCTGGAGGACTGCCGGACCATAGAGAGCAAAGTCCGGCCTAGAGAGTACCCCTGGAGGACTCCCGGACCATCGAGATCAAGGTCCCCCAAGAGCTGGGGAGTGGGGCTGTGGGTCCTGGCGGGACTTGAGAGTGGGGCTCCCAGGGGGCTGGAAAATGGTGTGGTCGGGTGCTGTGAGCTCCGGGGGTCCTGGGGCTGAGAAGTGCTTGCAAACGCTGGGGAGGGGCTGCGAGCCGTGCGCATGCGCGGTCCCCGGGCGCCGTGCGCATGCGCGGTCCCAGAGCTCCGACTACAACTCCCGGCGTGCCTCGCGCGGGCGGTCCAGTGGAGACGCGCGCTCATTGGTTGCGGACGGTATTTCAACGGGGCGCCGTGCGCATGCGCGGTCCCGGGGCGCCGACTACAACTCCCGGCGTGCCTCGCGCGGGCGGTCCGGTGGAGCCGCGCGCTCATTGGTTGCGGACGGTATTTCAACGGGGCGCGCGGCGGGCTTTGCACCGAGGCGGCGGCGCAGCGTGAGTGTGAGGAGCCGCGGGCCCGGGGAGCCGGGCTGTGGCGGGGGGGGGGGCGGCGGTTCTGCAGGCTCCGGGGACAGGGGCTGGGGGGGCTCCAGGCGGGGGAGGGCCTGTGAGCATCTGGGGAGTGGGGAGTTGGGGGGGGGGGGCTGCGTGCCCTAGGGGGGCCGCGCAGTGGGCCGGGGCGGGGGGGGGGCGCTTTGTGCAAACAGATCCTCCCTGCGAGTCCCCACTGTCGCCCCGTGGGGCCGGGGACCGCCCAGCCCTCCCTGCAGGCAGACTGGGGGCTTCGCGGGCCGAGTCGAGGGAGGAGCTGCTGGAGAGAGGGCTTAGAAACGCCCTTCTGCCCCCGAAACTGCTGGAGCGTTTGAAGGGGAGGGACAGGTCCACCCCAGGGCTGTTCCAGGAGCAAAAGCTGGTCCCAGCCAGCTCGCCTCTGCTCCCCCGGCACCGGGATCGGACCTTTCAGCCCCGTTTCTGCCCGAAGCATCACGCAAGCGCTTGCCCTCCCCGGGGGCACCTTTGGGACTTGAGAAGAGGCGCAGCAGCTGGGGTTTTGGGCTCAGAAATGGGCGCTAAGTGAGCTGGTTTGGGGGCCCAAAGCAGAAGCCGGTTTGGCCGTTTGTGCGGGGGGGTGGGAGGGCGTTGGGGGCTGCGGGGGAAAGCAGGGGGTGGGCAGGGTGCGTGGACCCTCTCCGGGGAGGGGTCGGGTCTGGTCCTGCTGGACCCCGAAGTGCGGGAGGCCGGCACGCACCAGGCCCAACTCAACGTCTGCGGTGGTCTCTGGGGGGAAGAGGTGGTCTCTGCTTTTCAGACCCCGCACGCCCTCTTCGAGTCCAGCTCTTGCTTGTCGACTGCTTAGAATAGTTATTAACTAATTAGTCGTACAAACTCATTAATGCTTATACAATGTCCAACTATGATATTTAATCCTAATAGCCGAGTTTTGACGGCGATTGGTTTACGACCTTGTCAAAAGCCCAGGCTGTTGTAAATAGCTGGAGCTTGTAAGGAGAAGGAGCTGAAATCAACGGTGCAGAGCGGGAGCTTCAATTAGCCAGAACCGTAGCAAGCAGGAGCTGGAACGAGACGGGGTGTCTGCTGTCTGGGGCATGCCTTAGCCAGAGGCAAAATTACCAGCAGCTGTAACGAGCGGGAGCTGCGATTCGCTGCAGTGTCTGTTTGCCGGAGCATCCGTCGGCCAGACTGCACTCCCAGCACGGCTGAAGAGCAGCCGGGCGCAGGCAGGGCTGTCCCCGGCGAGGCGCTCCGAGCGGCAGGGAGGCGAGTTGTCCTTCTGCCAGCGGGGAGTCCGGCCTCTTCCCTCGGGGATTAAATCCACGCCACGCGTGGATCCGCTCTCTTTGCGTGGAGGGTCTCTCCCGGACCCGTTCCCGAGGGCTGAAGTGAGGTGGGGGTCCCCCGGCTCTCCCCGGGGGGCAGGCGGCAGCACGAGGCGGCGGTGTTTCCCCCGTACCCGGCAAAGGGGAGCGAAACCGGCCGGCTGGAGCTCCGGGGGTGCACAGCCCGGCCCCGCACGGCAGAATCCTTCCCTGGGTTTTCACCGTTGGCTGGGTGTGACAAACAGGTTCATTTTGTGCCTCCTCTTTTCCCAGCGTCACCTTCTGCGTCACGCGAGGAAAATCCTGCGCGGTTGACGCCGCTTGCTGCTCAGGTAACGGCACGTGTGGGGCCGGGGGAGCGGGGAGAAACATTGGCGCGTTCAAGGACGCTGCAGGTGCTCCGCGTCAAACCCGGGGAAAAGGCAAATTTGTGCCGGTGCAGAAAAGCTGATGAACAGTTGCCGTGAACAGAGCGCGCGTGCCTCGTTCCTGCATCGGTCCCTGGGTAGTTACGAGCGTTTTCCTTTCAGGGAAAAGAATGAGCTTTCGCCTACGATAAATTAAGAGCTGCCTGTGACCTTCTTTAGGGTCAAGTGTTTCTCTTCTGTTTGTTCGTACTGATTTTATGGGCAGGTTGGAAATAGCCTTTTATTTTTACACGCGTAATTGTAATTTGTAGTACTACGTGGTGTCAGGAGAGTGAATTTTGGAGCACCCAGGTACTACTAGAAACGTAATGAACGAGACACGATGGAAACTGATACTTCAACTTGATTTTTACTTGATTTTTTTTTCATTAGAGTGTTGACGGCATGTTGTCCTGTGGCTCCATCCACATTCTGTTCAGCGGAGTCTTCAATCTAGGACTTTGAAGGAAAAAAGTTGGTCCTTCCAAAACAGGGCTAGTCATTCATAGGATCGAGGCATAGACTTGGCGAGCCGCTTAAGTACGTGATCAGAATTGAAGCCAAATGCCGCTTCGCGTTGCTGCTGTTGGTCTTCGCTTTCATTAGTTTTCCCGCTGCTCCGTCATGGTTGGGAGCTCTGAATCATCCTTTTTTTCGCTCCCTAACGCATTTTTCTCCCCAAGGAGAGGCTACGTTTAAAAGCTACTTAGTTTCCTCACAAACGCATTGGTCAGTAAAATGGAGTTATGATGCTTGGAACCACAAAAATGACACCAGTCTTACAGATCTGGACTATTTCTGAACACGTGTTCATCGCGTGCAGATGTCATCGGGATACGGATCATCTGCACTTCGTGCTCTGACGAGACGATCAGCTGAGACAGGGACGAGCTCCAAAAGGAAAGAAAGGTACAACGTCAAAGTTTTGTTTTGTTGTTGGGTTTTGTGGGTTTTTTTTGTGTTTGTGTGTTTTGGGGTTTTTTTTGTTTGTTTTTTTTTTTTGTTTGGTTGTTTGGTTGGTTGTTTGTTTTTCCTTAAGAGTGCGACGTTGACTGGTGGCAGCCTGCAGAGCTCTCTTGCTGCCTGACCTCTCTTTTCCTTCTCTGTCACTCCTCTTTCTAGGCAAGTGAGTTCTTGCGAAACTAAAGCTGCCAATGAGCCAAAAAAAAGGCACGGTTGTCTAAAACATGCAGAAGCTCTAGTGGCCTGTCTCAACAACCGCACCAAAGACGATGCCAAATACTTTCTCCTCCACTCAGTTGTAGCCTTCACAGAAGAGGAAGCTTTGTGCTCAACGTTGTTTGTTTTTTTTTTTTCCTTTCCTCTCAGCAGAACGTCAACTGCCGTGAAAGTACGAGACAGGTGGAAAGGATCCCTAGTGGTCTGCAAGTACAAGGTAGGCCTGTGACATGTGTCTGCGTTTTTCCTAAGGTGCTTGTAGCACGGACTTTACAGTTAACACGAGGAACTGAGAGGCAGCTCTCCTTCTATGTGATTTTTTTAACGTGAAATATTTCAACGCAAATACTAAAAATAAAGGAGGTCTGTTCTGGAGCGTGGTACGCCTCTGCAAAGCTTGCTTCCCTCCGTCTGTTTTCTCTTCCTGCAAGCACGGTCTTCTGTTTCTGTGCGCTTGCTAGGAAAGGGTGCTGTGAAAATAATGTCGGACTAGAAGAGGAAAGGAACCGTTTGTAAGAGTTGGGATGTTCGGGAGAAACAGGCTTTGTTTTCACGATAAAAGCTTTATGCTTTTTCAGTCAGTCAGTTTTTAAAATGCCTTACAGGAGCACTCGAACACCTTACTGAGATGCTAACATCTGCGCTAAAAGCAATCAAGGTCAAAGAAGAGGCGTGGACAACACGGGACAAATCGGTGTCGCTTCGGTGCGCTTTCCAGGCTTTCCCGAGAAGCGGTAGCAGCCTCGTAACTAGCGACAGAGAGTCCTGATGTGGTTTTGGTGAGTTACTGCTTCTATCGCGTCCTTTTTCCTAACCTGCAGCGCGTAATTTTGACTTTGGTTGGAAAGAGATTTTCCAGAATGGAAATCTTTCTCGTTCAAAGGAGTCGCCTTTTACGAACTTCCCCTCAGAATGGATCTTCAGAGATGACGTGCTCGGCAGTAGAAGTCATCCGCAAGGAGACTTTTCGCGCTCTCTCTGGAAAAAAAAAAAAAAGGGGTAGGTCGATTTCCTTGCACAGACCCAAGCGCGGCACGTCTTCCGATAGTCGACGTACGGCTGATCTTTGGTTCTCGGGTGTAACGGTCGAGAGATCGTAAAGACGCGTTCCTCCGCACGCTCGGGTACGGCCAACAGCGTTAGCAAACCTGCCGGTCCTTTTTGGTAGCCTGATGTATTGCAGCACCGGGGATTTGATATTCCCCACCGCCTGCCCCCCCCCCCCCCTCCCCAAAAATGTAAAACCGTATGGGAGATCTCTTATCTCCCTGATTTTTCTATCGTAAACGAAATTTTAAAAAGAAAGTTAAAATTGTATAACTTCCAAACTGACTTGCGTTGTTTAAACTGCAACTGCCAAATAGCTGTAGCGTATAATTTATTAGGTGTGCTTAAGCAGTTAGGTAGTTGCTCTAAACGTTTAAAAAGAGAGGCAACTGATCGGGTTTTTTTCCCGATCTTTTGGCAGAGCGCTCTGAAGTCCTTTATTTCTGCCTCGCTTTCAGTGGCGCGTTTCCCCGGCAGTTGGGTAGCATCGGTCTCGGCGCAGCTGGCCAGGCGTCCCTCCTAGTCATGTGACGCACGCAAAACCCCTGGTCAAACGATAGCTGTGTAGTTTGGAGGTAGATAATTTAACGGTATGAATTCACAGCTACGCAATTTCAATTAACGCAAAAGGAAAATCAGATATTTTTATAGTATAAGCCTTCTCGTTGTACGTCTGTAAGCGTACGCACGCCTTTTTAGCATAAAATGAATTGCTGAGGTTTGTTCTTTCTTTTTCATTTTACTCTTCAAAGTTTTACGCTTCACTTTCAGCTTTATCGGCCAAGCGAGCGAGATGCGCAGCAGCAGCAGCAGCAGCGCCAGGGCTGGAGCTGTGGCGGCGGATGCGTGAGCGTAGATGCCGATTACGGCGCGCCCTTGTCCTGCAGCCTCACGGGGTTATCTCCCGGCAGCGGTGCTGTAAGGAAGGGACGAGGCGTTTTCCGACACCAGCGAGAGCGTTTACTTCTCTGCGAAGGACGCGTTCAGAATCGCGTCAATTAGTCCTCACGCGGATTTTAAGCGTTCGGATCGCTCGAGCTTTTAAAGGCCGCGTTGTATTTCGAGCTGACCCGTTTGCCTGGCACCCTCCTTTAGCTCGACTGCTGCCCTCTCCCTTGCCCTGACCGAATTCCTCTGCTGCCTTCGGTGCTGTTTTTTTAACGTGCTGAAATATATCCGTTGGGATTTTTGTTTTTCAGATGCCGCGCTGTAAGCGTCCCGTGGTGCTCAGGAGAGACCCCCGGCCCGGGTTTGCCTGCCGGTCGTTGGGCGTGCTGAGGGTAAGGGGCCGGCTGCCAGCCTGCGGGACGGGGGCTGAGGGGGGGCTGCAAGCGTTTGGGGGGGCCGCCCCTCCTTTATCTTTCTAGCAGAGCCCCCCTTTTTGGCGGGGGTGCGTGCGTACATACGCCAACGGCATTATTAAAGTAACGAGCTGCCGGTTGGGGCCGTTTCCCTCATGTTGTGCCTTTTTGGGGGCTGAATAAAAAGGGGGGGGTTGGGGGCCTGGAGGGGCGATGATGTCATTTGGGGCACCCCAACATCACCGGCGGGCTGATGATGCCGTGGAGGAGCAGGTGAGTGGGGAATGGGGGGTCATGGGGGGTCCCCCCCCCCCCCCCCCCCCCCAAAAAAAGGGGGTCACAGCCCAAAAGTGCCTGATAATTCCTGGGGGGGTTCAAAAATTTTTAAAAACTCTAAATCTATCTGTGAGGCCTCGAAATAGAGAAAAATCTCTCCTTGTTCTATATATTGAAAAATAATATTCCTTTATATGTATACAAGGATTTCAAAATAGGAACCTATATCTGCCCTATTATCTAAAGGATTTTAGAGCATAAAAAAATCCGGAAGACGTATATAGGGTTTTAAAATACAAAAAGAACTCCCGTCTATATAAATTAAAAAAGAAAGCACTTCCAAATGCAAAAGGGATGATATATTTTATGTATGAAGGAACTGAAAATAGAAAAAAGTCTGAATAGATACCGCTGTCTACACTTACTACGCGTTACATAGAGAGCCTAAATAGGCATTATATGTAATCTAAGAGATGATCTATAAGTGCAAATAGAAATCTAAGTCTATAAAGAGATAAGTGTAAATATACGTAAGTGTAAATAGAGAAGTCTATAAAGACATTTAAGTGTCAAAATACGTAAGTCGACAGATATCTAGTCTGAGCAGGTATTATATATGAGTGGGAAATAGGGGGCTATAAGTGAAACATAAATACATTCACTAAATATATAGAGAGAGAGGTATGTGTAAATACGTTAAGCGTAAACGTCTATGATAGATAAGGTTTTTAAAATGCAAAGAAACCCTGTTTCTAGAAAGGATTTAAAAACTCTTCACCCCCCCGAAACACCTCTCTGTTGAAGATCCGAAAGCGCTTTCAAAAGCTGCCTCTTCCCTGTTCTCTTTTTCCGTCTTTTCCCATCCTGATTGGGGGCCGGTCCCCCCAACAGGGACTTTCCCCTGCAGGGCCGTGCACACAGAGCGGGACCTGCCGCCGTGGCCTAAAAACACCACAAAACCCCTAATTCGGGGCCTGCAAGGGGTGGGGAAAAAGAAAACCCGCAATTTGGGGGGGAAAAATACCCAACTTGGAGCTCCCGGGAAAGCCAAATCCACCAGGATTTGGGCAGCCGGAAAGCAAAAAAACCCCCATTTTCATGCACAAAACGAAAAAGCAAAAATCACCAAGTTTTGTTGTGAAAAAGCGTTGAAAAACCTCCCAGTGGAATATTTTGGAAAAGGAAAAAACCCCAGCTTTGATATTATAAAAAAGCAAAAAAAACCCCGATTTGGGGAAGCTTTGGGGTGAAACACCAGCCATTTGAGGGGCCCGGACCCCTGGGGTGCTGCCTGCCCCGCCAACCTGCCCGTTGCCCCCCGCCCAAACTCTGACACCCCCCTCCCGCTCCCCCGCCCCCCACTCCCACCCCGCTCTCCCTCCTCCTGCGTTTTGGGTTTGTGCTGAGAACGGCGTCGGTGACGCGGGGCTGCGTGAGTTCCCGCTGCGCAGCGCTTGCACGGCGCCGGGGGCTGTGCTGCTCCTCGCCCCGCCCTGCCGGCGAGCGGGCTGGGGGTGCGCGAGGGCCTGGGAGGGGGCACCGCTGGGAGAGCTGACCCCGGCGGACCCAGGGGGTGTTCCAGGCCCTATGACGTCAGGAAATAAAACTCGGGGGGGAGGTCGGCGGGGGGGCCGCTGCTGGGCTGCGGCTGGCTGGGCGGGCATCGGGCGGTTGGCGGCGAGCCCTTGCTTTCGTTTGTACCGCTTGTCTGTCTGGGGTTTTTCTCTCTGTTGTTTGGGTTTTTTTTTTTCCCCCCTTTCCCTCACGAGTGGAGTGTTTTCACTTTTGCCCTTCCAATTCTCTCCCCCCTCCCGCTGAGGGGGCAGCGAGGGAGCGGTTGTGTGGTGCTGAGTTGCCGGCTGGGATTCAACCCCGGCACAAGGTGAGTGGCAAGCCCTGCCTGGCTAAACGCTTTAGGCTCCCCGCGTTATTCCTGCCATCTTGCGAGGCCCTCCTTGTTCTTTCCTGCTGCTTTCAAGTGCCTTGTGCTCCAGCAGCAGGCTGGGAAGGAGGGTTGTGGCAGGAGCGGCGGCACCCCGTGACTCCTTCTCGGGCTGTGAGCTTCGCCCCGCGTGTGGGCTGCCGAGGATCGTGGGCTCTGCAGGGGCCACAGGCAGCCCGCAGAGCTTGAGGCCGAGCCGTTCCTTTCCCCCTGTGAGCATCTGGGGAGGGGGACTGGGGGGGCTGCGGACCCCCGAGGGGGCCGAGGAGTGGGGCTGGGCATCCCGGGGGGGGCGGGGAGTGGGGCCGGGGGGGGCTGCGAGCCCTAGGGGGTCGGGGAGAGGGGCTGGAGGACTTCCGGACCATAGAGACCAGACCAGTCCAGACCAGAGAGTATAGCTGGAGGACTCCCGGACCATAGAGATGGCGGACTCCCAGACCAGAGAGTACGCCTGGAGGACTTCCGGACCATAGAGACGGAGGTTCAGATGCATAGAATGTACCCGGGGGACTGCCGCACCATAGAGGAAAATGTCCGGCCTAGAGAGTACAGCTGGAGGACTTCTGGACCATCGAGACGGTCGTCCGGAGCGGAGAGTGCACGTGGGGAACTTCCGGACCACAGAGAGCCAAGTCCGGCCTAGAGAGTACCCCTGGAGGACTGCCGGACCATAGAGAGCAAAGTCCGGCCTAGAGAGTACCCCTGGACCATAGAGAGCAAAGTCCGGCCTAGAGAGTACCCCTGGAGGACTGCCGGACCATAGAGAGCAAAGTCCGGCCTAGAGAGTACCCCTGGAGGACTGCCGGACCATAGAGAGCAAAGTCCGGCCTAGAGAGTACCCCTGGAGGACTGCCGGACCATAGAGAGCAAAGTCCGGCCTAGAGAGTACCCCTGGAGGACTGCCGGACCATAGAGACGGGAGCTGGACCAGAGAGAACCCCTGGAGGACTGCCGGACCATAGAGAGCAAAGTCCGGCCTAGAGAGTACCCCTGGAGGACTCCCGGACCATCGAGATCAAGGTCCCCCAAGACCTTGGGGAGTGGGGCTGTGGGTCCTGGCGGGACTTGAGAGTGGGGCTCCCAGGGGGCTGGAAAATGGTGTGGTCGGGTGCTGTGAGCTCCGGGGGTCCTGGGGCTGAGAAGTGCTTGCAAACGCTGGGGAGGGGCTGCGAGCCGTGCGCATGCGCGGTCCGCGGAGTGCCGTGCGCATGCGCGGTCCGCGGAGCGCCGTGCGCATGCGCGGTCCGCGGAGCGCCGTGCGCATGCGCGGTCCGCGGGGCACCGTGCGCATGCGCGGTCCGCGGGGCGCCGTGCGCATGCGCGGTCCGCGGGGCGCCGTGCGCATGCGCGGTCCCCGGGCGCCGTGCGCATGCGCGGTCCCAGAGCTCCGACTACAACTCCCGGCGTGCCTCGCGCGGGCGGTCCAGTGGAGACGCGCGCTCATTGGTTGCGGACGGTATTTCAACGGGGCGCCGTGCGCATGCGCGGTCCCGGGGCGCCGACTACAACTCCCGGCGTGCCTCGCGCGGGCGGTCCGGTGGAGCCGCGCGCTCATTGGTTGCGGACGGTATTTCCACGGGGCGCGCGGCGGGCTTTGCACCGAGGCGGCGGCGCAGCGTGAGTGTGAGGAGCCGCGGGCCCGGGGAGCCGGGCTGTGGCGGGGGGGGGGGGCGGTTCTGCAGGCTCCGGGGACAGGGGCTGGGGGGGCTCCAGGCGGGGGAGGGCCTGTGAGCATCTGGGGAGTGGGGAGTTGGGGGGGGGGGGGCTGCGTGCCCTAGGGGGGCCGCGCAGTGGGCCGGGGCGGGGGGGGGGGCGGGCCGGCGGGCGGGAGGGGGGGGGCGCTTTGTGCAAACAGATCCTCCCTGCGAGTCCCCACTGTCGCCCCGTGGGGCCGGGGACCGCCCAGCCCTCCCTGCAGGCAGACTGGGGGCTTCGCGGGCCGAGTCGAGGGAGGAGCTGCTGGAGAGAGGGCTTAGAAACGCCCTTCTGCCCCCGAAACTGCTGGAGCGTTTGAAGGGGAGGGACAGGTCCACCCCAGGGCTGTTCCAGGAGCAAAAGCTGGTCCCAGCCAGCTCGCCTCTGCTCCCCCGGCACCGGGATCGGACCTTTCAGCCCCGTTTCTGCCCGAAGCATCACGCAAGCGCTTGCCCTCCCCGGGGGCACCTTTGGGACTTGAGAAGAGGCGCAGCAGCTGGGGTTTTGGGCTCAGAAATGGGCGCTAAGTGAGCTGGTTTGGGGGCCCAAAGCAGAAGCCGGTTTGGCCGTTTGTGCGGGGGGGTGGGAGGGCGTTGGGGGCTGCGGGGGAAAGCAGGGGGTGGGCAGGGTGCGTGGACCCTCTCCGGGGAGGGGTCGGGTCTGGTCCTGCTGGTCCCCGAAGTGCCGGAGGCCGGCACGCACCAGGCCCAACTCAACGTCTGCGGTGGTCTCTGGGGGGAAGAGGTGGTCTCTGCTTTTCAGACCCCGCACGCCCTCTTCGAGTCCAGCTCTTGCTTGTCGACTGCTTAGAATAGTTATTAACTAATTAGTCGTACAAACTCATTAATGCTTATACAATGTCCAACTATGATATTTAATCCTAATAGCCGAGTTTTGACGGCGATTGGTTTACGACCTTGTCAAAAGCCCAGGCTGTTGTAAATAGCTGGAGCTTGTAAGGAGAAGGAGCTGAAATCAACGGTGCAGAGCGGGAGCTTCAATTAGCCAGAACCGTAGCAAGCAGGAGCTGGAACGAGACGGGGTGTCTGCTGTCTGGGGCATGCCTTAGCCAGAGGCAAAATTACCAGCAGCTGTAACGAGCGGGAGCTGCGATTCGCTGCAGTGTCTGTTTGCCGGAGCATCCGTCGGCCAGACTGCACTCCCAGCACGGCTGAAGAGCAGCCGGGCGCAGGCAGGGCTGTCCCCGGCGAGGCGCTCCGAGCGGCAGGGAGGCGAGTTGTCCTTCTGCCAGCGGGGAGTCCGGCCTCTTCCCTCGGGGATTAAATCCACGCCACGCGTGGATCCGCTCTCTTTGCGTGGAGGGTCTCTCCCGGACCCGTTCCCGAGGGCTGAAGTGAGGTGGGGGTCCCCCGGCTCTCCCCGGGGGGCAGGCGGCAGCACGAGGCGGCGGTGTTTCCCCCGTACCCGGCAAAGGGGAGCGAAACCGGCCGGCTGGAGCTCCGGGGGTGCACAGCCCGGCCCCGCACGGCAGAATCCTTCCCTGGGTTTTCACCGTTGGCTGGGTGTGACAAACAGGTTCATTTTGTGCCTCCTCTTTTCCCAGCGTCACCTTCTGCGTCACGCGAGGAAAATCCTGCGCGGTTGACGCCGCTTGCTGCTCAGGTAACGGCACGTGTGGGGCCGGGGGAGCGGGGAGAAACATTGGCGCGTTCAAGGACGCTGCAGGTGCTCCGCGTCAAACCCAGGGAAAAGGCAAATTTGTGCCGGTGCAGAAAAGCTGATGAACAGTTGCCGTGAACAGAGCGCGCGTGCCTCGTTCCTGCATCGGTCCCTGGGTAGTTACGAGCGTTTTCCTTTCAGGGAAAAGAATGAGCTTTCGCCTACGATAAATTAAGAGCTGCCTGTGACCTTCTTTAGGGTCAAGTGTTTCTCTTCTGTTTGTTCGTACTGATTTTACGGGCAGGTTGGAAATAGCCTTTTATTTTTACACGCGTAATTGTAATTTGTAGTACTACGTGGTGTCAGGAGAGTGAATTTTGGAGCACCCAGGTACTACTAGAAACGTAATGAACGAGACACGATGGAAACTGATACTTCAACTTGATTTTTACTTGATTTTTTTTTCATTAGAGTGTTGACGGCATGTTGTCCTGTGGCTCCATCCACATTCTGTTCAGCGGAGTCTTCAATCTAGGACTTTGAAGGAAAAAAGTTGGTCCTTCCAAAACAGGGCTAGTCATTCATAGGATCGAGGCATAGACTTGGCGAGCCGCTTAAGTACGTGATCAGAATTGAAGCCAAATGCCGCTTCGCGTTGCTGCTGTTGGTCTTCGCTTTCATTAGTTTTCCCGCTGCTCCGTCATGGTTGGGAGCTCTGAATCATCCTTTTTTTCGCTCCCTAACGCATTTTTCTCCCCAAGGAGAGGCTACGTTTAAAAGCTACTTAGTTTCCTCACAAACGCATTGGTCAGTAAAATGGAGTTATGATGCTTGGAACCACAAAAATGACACCAGTCTTACAGATCTGGACTATTTCTGAACACGTGTTCATCGCGTGCAGATGTCATCGGGATACGGATCATCTGCACTTCGTGCTCTGACGAGACGATCAGCTGAGACAGGGACGAGCTCCAAAAGGAAAGAAAGGTACAACGTCAAAGTTTTGTTTTGTTGTTGGGTTTTGTGGGTTTTTTTTGTGTTTGTGTGTTTTGGGGGTTTTTTTGTTTGTGTTTTTTTTTTTGTTTGGTTGTTTGGTTGTTTGTTTGTTTTTCCTTAAGAGTGCGACGTTGACTGGTGGCAGCCTGCAGAGCTCTCTTGCTGCCTGACCTCTCTTTTCCTTCTCTGTCACTCCTCTTTCTAGGCAAGTGAGTTCTTGCGAAACTAAAGCTGCCAATGAGCCAAAAAAAAGGCACGGTTGTCTAAAACATGCAGAAGCTCTAGTGGCCTGTCTCAACAACCGCACCAAAGACGATGCCAAATACTTTCTCCTCCACTCAGTTGTAGCCTTCACAGAAGAGGAAGCTTTGTGCTCAACGTTGTTTGTTTTTTTTTTTTCCTTTCCTCTCAGCAGAACGTCAACTGCCGTGAAAGTACGAGACAGGTGGAAAGGATCCCTAGTGGTCTGCAAGTACAAGGTAGGCCTGTGACATGTGTCTGCGTTTTTCCTAAGGTGCTTGTAGCACGGACTTTACAGTTAACACGAGGAACTGAGAGGCAGCTCTCCTTCTATGTGATTTTTTTAACGTGAAATATTTCAACGCAAATACTAAAAATAAAGGAGGTCTGTTCTGGAGCGTGGTACGCCTCTGCAAAGCTTGCTTCCCTCCGTCTGTTTTCTCTTCCTGCAAGCACGGTCTTCTGTTTCTGTGCGCTTGCTAGGAAAGGGTGCTGTGAAAATAATGTCGGACTAGAAGAGGAAAGGAACCGTTTGTAAGAGTTGGGATGTTCGGGAGAAACAGGCTTTGTTTTCACGATAAAAGCTTTATGCTTTTTCAGTCAGTCAGTTTTTAAAATGCCTTACAGGAGCACTCGAACACCTTACTGAGATGCTAACATCTGCGCTAAAAGCAATCAAGGTCAAAGAAGAGGCGTGGACAACACGGGACAAATCGGTGTCGCTTCGGTGCGCTTTCCAGGCTTTCCCGAGAAGCGGTAGCAGCCTCGTAACTAGCGACAGAGAGTCCTGATGTGGTTTTGGTGAGTTACTGCTTCTATCGCGTCCTTTTTCCTAACCTGCAGCGCGTAATTTTGACTTTGGTTGGAAAGAGATTTTCCAGAATGGAAATCTTTCTCGTTCAAAGGAGTCGCCTTTTACGAACTTCCCCTCAGAATGGATCTTCAGAGATGACGTGCTCGGCAGTAGAAGTCATCCGCAAGGAGACTTTTCGCGCTCTCTCTGGAAAAAAAAAAAAAAGGGGTAGGTCGATTTCCTTGCACAGACCCAAGCGCGGCACGTCTTCCGATAGTCGACGTACGGCTGATCTTTGGTTCTCGGGTGTAACGGTCGAGAGATCGTAAAGACGCGTTCCTCCGCACGCTCGGACGGAGCGTTAGCAAACCTGCCAGTCCTTTTTGGTAGCCTGATGTATTGCAGCACCGGGGATTTGATATTCCCCACCGCCTGCCCCCCCCCCCCCCCCAAAAATGTAAAACCGTATGGGAGATCTCTTATCTCCCTGATTTTTCTATCGTAAACGAAATTTTAAAAAGAAAGTTAAAATTGTATAACTTCCAAACTGACTTGCGTTGTTTAAACTGCAACTGCCAAATAGCTGTAGCGTATAATTTATTAGGTGTGCTTAAGCAGTTAGGTAGTTGCTCTAAACGTTTAAAAAGAGAGGCAACTGATCGGGTTTTTTTCCCGATCTTTTGGCAGAGCGCTCTGAAGTCCTTTATTTCTGCCTCGCTTTCAGTGGCGCGTTTCCCCGGCAGTTGGGTAGCATCGGTCTCGGCGCAGCTGGCCAGGCGTCCCTCCTAGTCATGTGACGCACGCAAAACCCCTGGTCAAACGATAGCTGTGTAGTTTGGAGGTAGATAATTTAACGGTATGAATTCACAGCTACGCAATTTCAATTAACGCAAAAGGAAAATCAGATATTTTTATAGTATAAGCCTTCTCGTTGTACGTCTGTAAGCGTACGCACGCCTTTTTAGCATAAAATGAATTGCTGAGGTTGGTTCTTTCTTTTTCATTTTACTCTTCAAAGTTTTACGCTTCACTTTCAGCTTTATCGGCCAAGCGAGCGAGATGCGCAGCAGCAGCAGCAGCAGCAGCAGCAGCGCCAGGGCTGGAGCTGTGGCGGCGGATGCGTGAGCGTAGATGCCGATTACGGCGCGCCCTTGTCCTGCAGCCTCACGGGGTTATCTCCCGGCAGCGGTGCTGTAAGGAAGGGACGAGGCGTTTTCCGACACCAGCGAGAGCGTTTACTTCTCTGCGAAGGACGCGTTCAGAATCGCGTCAATTAGTCCTCACGCGGATTTTAAGCGTTCGGATCGCTCGAGCTTTTAAAGGCCGCGTTGTATTTCGAGCTGACCCGTTTGCCTGGCACCCTCCTTTAGCTCGACTGCTGCCCTCTCCCTTGTCCTGACCGAATTCCTCTGCTGCCTTCGGTGCTGTTTTTTTTAACGTGCTGAAATATATCCGTTGGGATTTTTGTTTTTCAGATGCCGCGCTGTAAGCGTCCCGTGGTGCTCAGGAGAGACCCCCGGCCCGGGTTTGCCTGCCGGTCGTTGGGCGTGCTGAGGGTAAGGGGCCGGCTGCCAGCCTGCGGGACGGGGGCTGAGGGGGGGCTGCAAGCGTTTGGGGGGGCCGCCCCTCCTTTATCTTTCTAGCAGAGCCCCCCTTTTTGGCGGGGGTGCGTGCGTACATACGCCAACGGCATTATTAAAGTAACGAGCTGCCGGTTGGGGCCGTTTCCCTCATGTTGTGCCTTTTTGGGGGCTGAATAAAAAGGGGGGGGTTGGGGGCCTGGAGGGGCGATGATGTCATTTGGGGCACCCCAACATCACCGGCGGGCTGATGATGCCGTGGAGGAGCAGGTGAGTGGGGAATGGGGGGTCATGGGGGGTCCCCCCCCCCCCCCCAAAAAAGGGGGTCACAGCCCAAAAGTGCCTGATAATTCCTGGGGGGGTTCAAAAATTTTTAAAAACTCTAAATCTATCTGTGAGGCCTCGAAATAGAGAAAAATCTCTCCTTGTTCTATATATTGAAAAATAATATTCCTTTATATGTATACAAGGATTTCAAAATAGGAACCTATATCTGCCCTATTATCTAAAGGATTTTAGAGCATAAAAAAATCCGGAAGACGTATATAGGGTTTTAAAATACAAAAAGAACTCCCGTCTATATAAATTAAAAAAGAAAGCACTTCCAAATGCAAAAGGGATGATATATTTTATGTATGAAGGAATTGAAAATAGAAAAAAGTCTGAATAGATACCGCTGTCTACACTTACTACGCGTTACATAGAGAGCCTAAATAGGCATTATATGTAATCTAAGAGATGATCTATAAGTGCAAATAGAAATCTAAGTCTATAAAGAGATAAGTGTAAATATACGTAAGTGTAAATAGAGAAGTCTATAAAGACATTTAAGTGTCAAAATACGTAAGTCGACAGATATCTAGTCTGAGCAGGTATTATATATGAGTGGGAAATAGGGGGCTATAAGTGAAACATAAATACATTCACTAAATATATAGAGAGAGAGGTATGTGTAAATACGTTAAGCGTAAACGTCTATGATAGATAAGGTTTTTAAAATGCAAAGAAACCCTGTTTCTAGAAAGGATTTAAAAACTCTTCACCCCCCCGAAACACCTCTCTGTTGAAGATCCGAAAGCGCTTTCAAAAGCTGCCTCTTCCCTGTTCTCTTTTTCCGTCTTTTCCCATCCTGATTGGGGGCCGGTCCCCCCAACAGGGACTTTCCCCTGCAGGGCCGTGCACACAGAGCGGGACCTGCCGCCGTGGCCTAAAAACACCACAAAACCCCTAATTCGGGGCCTGCAAGGGGTGGGGAAAAAGAAAACCCGCAATTTGGGGGGGAAAAATACCCAACTTGGAGCTCCCGGGAAAGCCAAATCCACCAGGATTTGGGCAGCCGGAAAGCAAAAAAAACCCCATTTTCATGCACAAAACGAAAAAGCAAAAATCACCAAGTTTTGTTGTGAAAAAGCGTTGAAAAACCTCCAAGTGGAATATTTTGGAAAAGGAAAAAACCCCAGCTTTGATATTATAAAAAAGCAAAAAAAACCCCGATTTGGGGAAGCTTTGGGGTGAAACACCAGCCATTTGAGGGGCCCGGACCCCTGGGGTGCTGCCTGCCCCGCCAACCTGCCCGTTGCCCCCCGCCCAAACTCTGGCACCCCCCTCCCGCTCCCCCGCCCCCCACTCCCACCCCGCTCTCCCTCCTCCTGCGTTTTGGGTTTGTGCTGAGAACGGCGTCGGTGACGCGGGGCTGCGTGAGTTCCCGCTGCGCAGCGCTTGCACGGCGCCGGGGGCTGTGCTGCTCCTCGCCCCGCCCTGCCGGCGAGCGGGCTGGGGGTGCGCGAGGGCCTGGGAGGGGGCACCGCTGGGAGAGCTGACCCCGGCGGACCCAGGGGGTGTTCCAGGCCCTATGACGTCAGGAAATAAAACTCGGGGGGGAGGTCGGCAGGGGGGCCGCTGCTGGGCTGCGGCTGGCTGGGCGGGCATCGGGCGGTTGGCGGCGAGCCCTTGCTTTCGTTTGTACCGCTTGTCTGTCTGGGGTTTTTCTCTCTGTTGTTTGGGGTTTTTTTTTTTCCCCCCTTTCCCTCACGAGTGGAGTGTTTTCACTTTTGCCCTTCCAATTCTCTCCCCCCTCCCGCTGAGGGGGCAGCGAGGGAGCGGTTGTGTGGTGCTGAGTTGCCGGCTGGGATTCAACCCCGGCACAAGGTGAGTGGCAAGCCCTGCCTGGCTAAACGCTTTAGGCTCCCCGCGTTATTCCTGCCATCTGGCGAGGCCCTCCTTGTTCTTTCCTGCTGCTTTCAAGTGCCTTGTGCTCCAGCAGCAGGCTGGGAAGGAGGGTTGTGGCAGGAGCGGCGGCACCCCGTGACTCCTTCTCGGGCTGTGAGCTTCGCCCCGCGTGTGGGCTGCCGAGGATCGTGGGCTCTGCAGGGGCCACAGGCAGCCCGCAGAGCTTGAGGCCGAGCCGTTCCTTTCCCCCTGTGAGCATCTGGGGAGGGGGACTGGGGGGGCTGCGGACCCCCGAGGGGGCCGAGGAGTGGGGCTGTGCATCCCGGGGGGGCCGGGGAGTGGGGCTGGGGGGGGCTGCGAGCCCTAGGGGGTCGGGGAGAGGGGCTGGAGGACTTCCGGACCATAGAGACCAGGCCAGAGAGTATAGCTGGCGGACTCCCGGACCATAGAGATGGCGGACTCCCAGGCCAGAGAGTACACCTGGAGGACTTCCGGACCATAGAGACGGAGGTCCAGACGCATAGAATGTACCCGGGGGACTTCCGCACCATAGAGGAAAATGTCCGGCCTAGAGAGTACAGCTGGAGGACTTCTGGACCATCGAGACGGTCGTCCGGAGCGGAGAGTGCACGTGGGGAACTTCCGGACCATAGAGAGCAAAGTCCGGCCTAGAGAGTACCCCTGGAGGTCTGCCGGACCATAGAGAGCAAAGTCCGGCCTAGAGAGTATCGCGGAGGACTGCCGGACCATAGAGAGCAAAGTCCGGCCTAGAGAGTACCCCTGGAGGACTGACGGACCATAGAGAGCAAAGTCCGGCCTAGAGAGTACCCCTGGAGGACTGCCGGACCATAGAGAGCAAAGTCCGGCCTAGAGAGTACCCCTGGAGGACTGCCGGACCATAGAGAGCAAAGTCTGGACCAGAGAGTACCCCTGGAGGACTGCCGGACCATAGAGAGCAACGTCTGGCCTAGAGAGTACCCCTGGAGGACTGCCGGACCATAGAGAGCAAAGTTCGGCCTAGAGAGTACACCTGGAGGACTCCCGGACCATAGAGACGGACGTCCCGACCAGAGAGTACACCTGGAGGACTCCCGGACCATCGAGGTCAAGGTCCCCCAAGAGCTGGGGATTGGGGCTGTGGGTCCTGGCGGGACTTGAGAGTGGGGCTCCCAGGGGGCTGGAAAATGGTGTGGTCGGGTGCTGTGAGCTCCGGGGGTCCTGGGGCTGGGAAGTGCTTGCAAACGCTGGGGAGGGGCTGCGAGCCGTGCGCATGCGCGGTCCCGGGGCGCTGTGGGCATGCGCGGTCCCAGGGCGCCGACTACAACTCCCGGCGTGCCTCGCGCGGGCGGTCCGGTGGAGCCGCGCGCTGATTGGTTGCGGACGGGATTTCCACGGGGCGCCGTGCGCATGCGCGGTCCCGGGGCGCCGACTACAACTCCCGGCGTGCCTCGCGCGGGCGGTCCGGTGGAGCCGCGCGCTGATTGGTTGCGGACGGGATTTCCACGGGGCGCCGTGCGCATGCGCGGTCCCGGGGCGCCGTGCGCATGCGCGGTCCCGGGGCGCCGACTACAACTCCCGGCGTGCCTCGCGCGGGCGGGCCGGTGGAGCCGCGCGCTGATTGGTTGCGGACGGTATTTCCACGGGGCGCGCGGCGGGCGTTGCACCGAGGCGGCGGCGCAGCGTGAGTGTGAGGAGCCGCGGGCCCGGGGAGCTGGGCTGTGGCGGGGGGGGGGGCGGTTCTGCAGGCTCCGGGGACAGGGGCTGGGGGGGGCTCCAGGCGGGGGAGGGCCTGTGAGCATCTGGGGAGTGGGGAGTTGGGGGGGGGCTGCGTGCCCTAGGGGGGCCGCGCAGTGGGCCGGGCCGGGGCGGGAGGGGGGGGGCGCTTTGTGCAAACAGATCCTCCCTGCGAGTCCCCACTGTCGCCCCGTGGGGCCGGGGACCCCCCAGCCCTCCCTGCGGGCAGACTGGGGGCTTCGCGGGCCGAGTCGAGGGAGGAGCTGCTGGAGAGAGGGCTTAGAAACGGCCTTCTGCCCCCGAAACTGCTGGAGCGTTTGAAGGGGAGGGACAGGTCCACCCCAGGGCTGTTCCAGGAGCAAAAGCTGGTCCCAGCCAGCTCGCCTCTGCTCCCCCGGCACCGGGATTGGACCTTTCAGCCCCGTTCCCGAGGGCTGAAGTGAGGTGGGGGTCCCCCGGCTCTCCCCGGGGGGCAGGCGGCAGCACGAGGCGGCAGTGTCTCCCCGGTACCCGGCAAAGGGGAGCGAAACCGGCCGGCTGGAGCTCCGGGGGTGCACAGCCCGGCCCCGCACGGCAGAATCCTTCCCTGGGTTTTCACCGTTGGCTGGGTGTGACAAACAGGTTCATTTTGTGCCTCCTCTTTTCCCAGCGTCACCTTCTGCGTCACGTGAAGAAAATCCTGCGCGGTTGACGCCGCTTGCTGCTCAGGTAACGGCACGTGTGGGGCCGGGGGAGCGGGGAGAAACATTGGCGCGTTCAAGGACGCTGCAGGTGCTCCGCGTCAAACCCAGGGAAAAGGCAAATTTGTGCCGGTGCAGAAAAGCTGATGAACAGTTGCCGTTAACAGAGCGCGCGTGCCTCGTTCCCGCATTGGTCCCTGGGTAGTTACGAGCGTTTTCCTTTCAGGGAAAAGAATGAGCTTTCGCCTACGATAAATTAAGAGCTGCCTGTGACCTTCTTTAGGGTCAAGTGTTTCTCTTCTGTTTGTTCGTACTGATTTTACGGGCAGGTTGGAAATAGCCTTTTATTTTTACACGCGTAATTGTAATTTGTAGTACTACGTGGTGTCAGGATAGTGAATTTTGGAGCACCCAGGTACTACTAGAAACGTAATGAACGAGACACGATGGAAACTGATACTTCAACTTGATTTTTACTTGATTTTTTTTTTCATTAGAGTGTTGATGGCATGTTGTCCTGTGGCTCCATCCACATTCTGTTCAGTGGAGTCTTCAATCTAGGACTTTGAAGGAAAAAAGTTGGTCCTTCCAAAAAAGGGCTAGTCATTCATAGGATCGAGGCATAGACTTGGCGAGCCGCTTAAGTACGTGATCGGAATTAAAGCCAAACGCCGCTTCGCGTTGCTGCTGTTGGTCTTCGCTTTCATTAGTTTTCCCGCTGCTCCGTCATGGTTGGGAGCTCTGAATCATCCTTTTTTTCACTCCCTAACGCATTTTTCTCCCCAAGGAGAGGCTACGTTTAAAAGCTACTTAGTTTCCTCACAAATGCATTGGTCAGTAAAATGGAGTTAGGATGCTTGGAACCACAAAAATGACACCAGTCTTACAGATCTGGACTATTTCTGAACACGTGTTCATCGCGTGCAGATGTCATCAGGATACGGATCATCTGCACTTCGTGCTCTGACGAGACGATCAGCTGAGACAGGGACGAGCTCCAAAAGAAAAGAAAGGTACAACGTCAAAGTTTTGTTTTGTTGTTGGGTTTTGTGGGTTTTTTTTGTGTTTGTGTGTTTTGGGGTTTTTTTTGTTTGTTTTTTTTTTGTTTGGTTGTTTGGTTGGTTGGTTGGTTGGTTGTTTTTCCTTAAGAGTGCGACGTTGACTGGTGGCAGCCTGCAGAGCTCTCTTGCTGCCTGACCTCTCTTTTCCTTCTCTGTCACTCCTCTTTCTAGGCAAGTGAGTTCTTGCGAAACTAAAGCTGCCAATGAGCCAAAAAAAAGGCACGGTTGTCTGAAACGTGCAGAAGCTCTAGTGGCCTGTCTCAACAACCGCACCAAAGACGATGCCAAATACTTTCTCCTCCACTCAGCTGTAGCCTTCACAGAAGAGGAAGCTTTGTGCTAAACGTTGTTTGTTTTTTTTTTTCCTTTCCTCTCAGCGGAACGTCAACTGCCGTGAAAGTACGAGACAGGTGGAAAGGATCCCTAGTGGTCTGCAAGTACAAGGTAGGCCTGTGACATGTGTCTGCGTTTTTCCTAAGGTGCTCGTAGCACGGACTTTACAGTTAACACGAGGAACGTGGCAGCTCTCCTTCTATGTGATTTTTTAACGTGAAATGTTTTAACGCAAATACTAAAAATAAAGGAGGTCTGTTCTGGAGCGTGGTACGCCTCTGCAAAGCTTGCTTCCCTCTGTCTGTTTTCTCTTCCTGCAAGCACGCTCTTCTGTTTCTGTGCACTTGCTAGGAAAGGGTGCTGTGAAAATAATGTTGGACTAGAAGAGGAAAGGAACCGTTTGTAAGAGTTGGGATGTTCGGGAGAAACAGGCTTTGTTTTCACGATAAAAGCTGTATGCTTTTTCAGTCAGTCAGTTTTTAAAATGCCTTACAGGAGCACTCGAACACCTTACTGAGATGCTAGCATCTGTGCTAAAAGCAATCAAGGTCAAAGAAGCGGCGTGGACAACACGGGACAAATCGGTGTCGCTTCGGTGCGCTTTCCAGGCTTTCCCGAGAAGCGGTAGCAGCCTCGTAACTAGCGACAGAGAGTCCTGATGTGGTTTTGGTGAGTTACTGCTTCTATCGCGTCCTTTTTCCTAACCTGCAGCGCGTAATTTTGACTTTGGTTGGAAAGAGATTTTCCAGAATGGAAATCTTTCTCGTTCAAAGGAGTTGCCTTTTACGAACTTCCCATCAGAATGGATCTTCAGAGATGACGTGCTCGGCAGTAGAAGTCATCCGCAAGGAGACTTTTCGCGCTCTCTCTGGAAAAAAAAAAAAAAAGGGGTAGGTCGATTTCCTTGCACAGACCCAAGCGCAGCACGTCTTCCGATAGTCGACGTACGGCTGATCTTTGGTTCTCGGGTGTAACGGTCGAGAGGTCGTAAAGACGCGTTCCTCCGCACGCTCGGGTACGGCCGACAGCGTTAGCAAACCTGCCAGTCCTTTTTGGTAGCCTGATGTATTGCAGCACCGGGGATTTGATATTCCCCACCCCCCCCCAAAAAAAAAGTAAAACCGTATGGGAGATCTCTTATCTCCCTGATTTTTCTATCGTAAACGAAACTTTAAAAAGAAAGTGAAAATTGTATAACTTCCAAACTGACTTGCGTTGTTTAAACTGCAACTGCCAAATAGCTGTAGCGTATAATTTATTAGGTGTGCTTAAGCAGTTGGGTAGTTGCTCTAAACGTTTAAAAAGAGAGGCAACTGATCGGGTTTTTTTCCCGATCTTTTGGCAGAGCGCTCTGAAGTCCTTTATTTCTGTCTCGCTTTCAGTGGCGCGTTTCCCCGGCAGTTGGGTAGCATCGGTCTCGGCGCAGCTGGCCAGGCGTCCCTCCTAGTCATGTGACGCACGCAAAACCCCTGGTCAAACGATAGCTGTGTAGTTTGGAGGTAGATAATTTAACGGTATGAATTCACAGCTACGCCATTTCAATTAACGCAAAAGGAAAATCAAATATTTTTATAGTATAAGCCTTCTCGTTGTACGTCTGTAAGCGTACGCACGCCTTTTTAGCATAAAATGAATTGCTGAGATTTGTTCTTTCTTTTTCATTTTA
Source organism: Calonectris borealis (assembly GCF_964195595.1). NCBI lineage: Eukaryota > Metazoa > Chordata > Aves > Procellariiformes > Procellariidae > Calonectris > Calonectris borealis. Next base: position 44,813,308 of record NC_134318.1, read on the forward strand.
CTCTTCAAAGTTTTACGCTTCGCTTTCAGCTTTATCGGCCAAGCGAGCGAGATGCGCAGCAGCAGCAGCAGCAACAGCAGCAGCGCCAGGGCTGGAGCTGTGGCGGCGGATCCGTGAGCGTAGATGCCGATTACGGCGCGCCCTTGTCCTGCAGCCTCACGGGGTTATCTCCCGGCAGCGGTGCTGTAAGGAAGGGACGAGGCGTTTTCCGACACCAGCGAGAGCGTTTACTTCTCTGCGAAGGACGCGTTCAGAATCGCGTCAATTAGTCCTCACGCGGATTTTAAGCGTTCGAATCGCTCGAGCTTTTAAAGGCCGCGTTGTATTTCGAGCTGACCCGTTTGCCTGGCACCCTCCTTTAGCTCGACTGCTACCCTCTCCCTTGTCCTGACCGAATTCCTCTGCTGCCTTCGGTGCTGTTTTTTTTAACGTGCTGAAATATATCCGTTGGGATTTTTGTTTTTCAGATGCCGCGCTGTAAGCGTCCCGTGGTGCTCAGGAGAGACCCCCGGCCCGGGTTTGCCTGCCGGTCGTTGGGCGTGCTGAGGGTAAGGGGCCGGCTGCCAGCCTGCGGGACGGGGGCTGAGGGGGGGCTGCAAGCGTTTGGGGGGGCCGCCCCTCCTTTATCTTTCTAGCAGAGCCCCCCTTTTTGGCGGGGGTGCGTGCGTACATACGCCAACGGCATTATTAAAGTAACGAGCTGCCGGTTGGGGCCGTTTCCCTCATGTTGTGCCTTTTTGGGGGCTGAATAAAAAGGGGGGGTTGGGGGCCTGGAGGGGCGATGATGTCATTTGGGGCACCCCAACATCACCGGCGGGCTGATGATGCCGTGGAGGAGCAGGTGAGTGGGGAATGGGGGGTCATGGGGGGCCCCCCCCCCCCCCCAAAAAAGGGGGTCACAGCCCAAAAGTGCCTGATAATTCCTGGGGGGGTTCAAAAATTTTTAAAAACTCTAAATCTATCTGTGAGGCCTCGAAATAGAGAAAAATCTCTCCTTGTTCTATATATTGAAAAATAATATTCCTTTATATGTATACAAGGATTTCCAAATAGGAACCTATATCTGCCCTATTATCTAAAGGATTTTAAAGCATAAAAAAATCCGGAAGACGTATATAGGGTTTTAAAATACAAAAAGAACTCCCGTCTATATAAATTAAAAAAGAAAGCACTTCCAAATGCAAAAGGGATGATATATTTTATGTATGAAGGAATTGAAAATAGAAAGAAGTCTGAATAGATACCGCTGTCTACACTTACTACGCGTTACATAGAGAGCCTAAATAGGCATTATATGTAATCTAAGAGATGATCTATAAGTGCAAATAGATATCTAAGTCTAAAATCTAAGTCTATAAAGAGATAAGTGTAAATATACGTAAGTGTAAATAGAGAAGTCTATAAAGACATTTAAGTGTCAAAATATGTAAGTCGACAGATATCTAGTCTGAGCAGGTATTATATATAATGAGTGGGAAATCGGGGGGTATAAGTGAAACATAAATATATTCACTAAATATATAGAGAGAGAGGTATGTGTAAATACGTTAAGCGTAAACGTCTATGATAGATAAGGTTTTTAAAATGCAAAGAAACCCTGTTTATAGAAAGGATTTAAAAACTCTTCACCCCCCCACCCCCCCGAAACACCTCTCTGTTGAAGATCCAAAAGCGCTTTCAAAAGCTGCCTCTTCCCTGTTCTCTTTTTCCGTCTTTTCCCATCCTGATTGGGGGCCGGTCCCCCCAACAGGGACTTTCCCCTGCAGGGCCGTGCACACAGAGCGGGACCTGCCGCCGTGGCCTAAAAACACCACAAAACCCCTAATTCGGGGCCTGCAAGGGGTGGGGAAAAAGAAAACCCGCATTTTTGGGGGAAAAATACCCAACTTGGAGCTCCCGGGAAAGCCAAATCCACCAGGATTTGGGCAGCCGGAAAGCAAAAAAAACCCCATTTTCATGCACAAAACGAAAAAGCAAAAATCACCAAGTTTTGTTGTGAAAAAGCGTTGAAAAACCTCCAAGTGGAATATTTTGGAAAAGGAAAAAACCCCAGCTTTGATATTATACAAAAGCAAAAAAACCCCCGATTTGGGGAAGCTTTGGGGTGAAACACCAGCCATTTGAGGGGCCCGGACCCCTGGGGTGCTGCCTGCCCCGCCAACCTGCCCGTTGCCCCCCGCCCAAACTCTGGCACCCCCCTCCCGCTCCCCCGCCCCCCACTCCCACCCCGCTCTCCCTCCTCCTGCGTTTTGGGTTTGTGCTGAGAACGGCGTCGGTGACGCGGGGCTGCGTGAGTTCCCGCTGCGCAGCGCTTGCACGGCGCCGGGGGCTGTGCTGCTCCTCGCCCTGCCCTGCCGGCGAGCGGGCTGGGGGTGCGCGAGGGCCTGGGAGGGGGCACCGCTGGGAGAGCTGACCCCGGCGGACCCAGGGGATGTTCCAGGCCCTATGACGTCAGGAAATAAAACTCGGGGGGGAGGTCGGCGGGGGGGCCGCTGCTGGGCTGCGGCTGGCTGGGCGGGCATCGGGCGGTTGGCGGCGAGCCGTTGTTTTCATTTGTACCGCTTGTCTGTCTGGGGTTTTTCTCTCTGTTGTTTGGGGGTTTTTTTTTTCCCCCCTTTTCCTTACGAGTGGAGTGTTTTCACTTTTGCCCTTCCAATTCTCTCCCCCCTCCCGCTGAGGGGGCAGCGAGGGAGCGGTTGTGTGGTGCTGAGTTGCCGGCTGGGATTCAACCCCGGCACAAGGTGAGTGGCAAGCCCTGCCTGGCTAAACGCTTTAGGCTGCCCGCGTTATTCCTGCCATCTTGCGAGGCCCTCCTTGTTCTTTCCTGCTGCTTTCAAGTGCCTTGTGCTCCAGCAGCAGGCTGGGAAGGAGGGTTGTGGCAGGAGCGGCGGCCCCCCGTGACTCCTTCTCGGGCTGTGAGCTTCGCCCCGCGTGTGGGCTGCCGAGGATCGTGGGCTCTGCAGGGGCCACAGGCAGCCCGCAGAGCTTGAGGCCGAGCCGTTCCTTTCCCCCTGTGAGCATCTGGGGAGGGGGACTGGGGGGGCTGCGGACCCCCGAGGGGGCCGAGGAGTGGGGCTGTGCATCCCGGGGGGGCCGGGGAGTGGGGCTGGGGGGGGCTGCGAGCCCTAGGGGGTCGGGGAGAGGGGCTGGAGGACTTCCGGACCATAGAGACCAGGCCAGAGAGTATAGCTGGCGGACTCCCGGACCATAGAGATGGCGGACTCCCAGGCCAGAGAGTACACCTGGAGGACTTCCGGACCATAGAGACGGAGGTCCAGACGCATAGAATGTACCCGGGGGACTTCCGCACCATAGAGGAAAATGTCCGGCCTAGAGAGTACAGCTGGAGGACTTCTGGACCATCGAGACGGTCGTCCGGAGCGGAGAGTGCACGTGGGGAACTTCCGGACCATAGAGAGCAAAGTCCGGCCTAGAGAGTACCCCTGGAGGACTGCCGGACCATAGAGAGCAAAGTCCGGCCTCGAGAGTACCCCTGGAGGTCTGCCGGACCATAGAGAGCAAAGTCCGGCCTAGAGATTACCCCTGGAGGACTGCCGGACCATAGAGAGCAAAGTCCGGCCTAGAGAGTACCCCTGGAGGACTGCCGGACCATAGAGAGCAAAGTCCGGCCTAGAGAGTACCCCTGGAGGACTGACGGACCATAGAGAGCAAAGTCCGGCCTAGAGAGTACCCCTGGAGGACTGCCGGACCATAGAGAGCAAAGTCTGGACCAGAGAGTACCCCTGGAGGACTGCCGGACCATAGAGAGCAACGTCTGGCCTAGAGAGTACCCCTGGAGGACTGCCGGACCATAGAGAGCAAAGTTCGGCCTAGAGAGTACACCTGGAGGACTCCCGGACCATAGAGACGGACGTCCCGACCAGAGAGTACACCTGGAGGACTCCCGGACCATCGAGGTCAAGGTCCCCCAAGAGCTGGGGATTGGGGCTGTGGGTCCTGGCGGGACTTGAGAGTGGGGCTCCCAGGGGGCTGGAAAATGGTGTGGTCGGGTGCTGTGAGCTCCGGGGGTCCTGGGGCTGGGAAGTGCTTGCAAACGCTGGGGAGGGGCTGCGAGCCGTGCGCATGCGCGGTCCCGGGGCGCTGTGGGCATGCGCGGTCCCGGGGCGCCGACTACAACTCCCGGCGTGCCTCGCGCGGGCGGTCCGGTGGAGCCGCGCGCTGATTGGTTGCGGACGGGATTTCCACGGGGCGCCGTGCGCATGCGCGGTCCCGGGGCGCCGACTACAACTCCCGGCGTGCCTCGCGCGGGCGGTCCGGTGGAGCCGCGCGCTGATTGGTTGCGGACGGGATTTCCACGGGGCGCCGTGCGCATGCGCGGTCCCGGGGCGCCGTGCGCATGTGCGGTCCCGGGGCGCCGACTACAACTCCCGGCGTGCCTCGCGCGGGCGGGCCGGTGGAGCCGCGCGCTGATTGGTTGCGGACGGTATTTCCACGGGGCGCGCGGCGGGCGTTGCACCGAGGCGGCGGCGCAGCGTGAGTGTGAGGAGCCGCGGGCCCGGGGAGCTGGGCTGTGGCGGGGGGGGGGGCGGTTCTGCAGGCTCCGGGGACAGGGGCTGGGGGGGGCTCCAGGCGGGGGAGGGCCTGTGAGCATCTGGGGAGTGGGGAGTTGGGGGGGGGCTGCGTGCCCTAGGGGGGCCGCGCAGTGGGCCGGGCCGGGGCGGGAGGGGGGGGGCGCTTTGTGCAAACAGATCCTCCCTGCGAGTCCCCACTGTCGCCCCGTGGGGCCGGGGACCCCCCAGCCCTCCCTGCGGGCAGACTGGGGGCTTCGCGGGCCGAGTCGAGGGAGGAGCTGCTGGAGAGAGGGCTTAGAAACGGCCTTCTGCCCCCGAAACTGCTGGAGCGTTTGAAGGGGAGGGACAGGTCCACCCCAGGGCTGTTCCAGGAGCAAAAGCTGGTCCCAGCCAGCTCGCCTCTGCTCCCCCGGCACCGGGATCGGACCTTTCAGCCCCGTTCCCGAGGGCTGAAGTGAGGTGGGGGTCCCCCGGCTCTCCCCGGGGGGCAGGCGGCAGCACGAGGCGGCAGTGTCTCCCCGGTACCCGGCAAAGGGGAGCGAAACCGGCCGGCTGGAGCTCCGGGGGTGCACAGCCCGGCCCCGCACGGCAGAATCCTTCCCTGGGTTTTCACCGTTGGCTGGGTGTGACAAACAGGTTCATTTTGTGCCTCCTCTTTTCCCAGCGTCACCTTCTGCGTCACGTGAAGAAAATCCTGCGCGGTTGACGCCGCTTGCTGCTCAGGTAACGGCACGTGTGGGGCCGGGGGAGCGGGGAGAAACATTGGCGCGTTCAAGGACGCTGCAGGTGCTCCGCGTCAAACCCAGGGAAAAGGCAAATTTGTGCCGGTGCAGAAAAGCTGATGAACAGTTGCCGTTAACAGAGCGCGCGTGCCTCGTTCCCGCATTGGTCCCTGGGTAGTTACGAGCGTTTTCCTTTCAGGGAAAAGAATGAGCTTTCGCCTACGATAAATTAAGAGCTGCCTGTGACCTTCTTTAGGGTCAAGTGTTTCTCTTCTGTTTGTTCTTGCGAAACTAAAGCTGCCAATGAGCCAAAAAAAAGGCACGGTTGTCTGAAACGTGCAGAAGCTCTAGTGGCCTGTCTCAACAACCGCACCAAAGACGATGCCAAATACTTTCTCCTCCACTCAGCTGTAGCCTTCACAGAAGAGGAAGCTTTGTGCTAAACGTTGTTTGTTTTTTTTTTTCCTTTCCTCTCAGCGGAACGTCAACTGCCGTGAAAGTACGAGACAGGTGGAAAGGATCCCTAGTGGTCTGCAAGTACAAGGTAGGCCTGTGACATGTGTCTGCGTTTTTCCTAAGGTGCTCGTAGCACGGACTTTACAGTTAACACGAGGAACGTGGCAGCTCTCCTTCTATGTGATTTTTTAACGTGAAATGTTTTAACGCAAATACTAAAAATAAAGGAGGTCTGTTCTGGAGCGTGGTACGCCTCTGCAAAGCTTGCTTCCCTCCGTCTGTTTTCTCTTCCTGCAAGCACGCTCTTCTGTTTCTGTGCGCTTGCTAGGAAAGGGTGCTGTGAAAATAATGTTGGACTAGAAGAGGAAAGGAACCGTTTGTAAGAGTTGGGATGTTCGGGAGAAACAGGCTTTGTTTTCACGATAAAAGCTGTATGCTTTTTCAGTCAGTCAGTTTTTAAAATGCCTTACAGGAGCACTCGAACACCTTACTGAGATGCTAGCATCTGTGCTAAAAGCAATCAAGGTCAAAGAAGCGGCGTGGACAACACGGGACAAATCGGTGTCGCTTCGGTGCGCTTTCCAGGCTTTCCCGAGAAGCGGTAGCAGCCTCGTAACTAGCGACAGAGAGTCCTGATGTGGTTTTGGTGAGTTACTGCTTCTATCGCGTCCTTTTTCCTAACCTGCAGCGCGTAATTTTGACTTTGGTTGGAAAGAGATTTTCCAGAATGGAAATCTTTCTCGTTCAAAGGAGTTGCCTTTTACGAACTTCCCATCAGAATGGATCTTCAGAGATGACGTGCTCGGCAGTAGAAGTCATCCGCAAGGAGACTTTTCGCGCTCTCTCTGGAAAAAAAAAAAAAAGGGGTAGGTCGATTTCCTTGCACAGACCCAAGCGCAGCACGTCTTCCGATAGTCGACGTACGGCTGATCTTTGGTTCTCGGGTGTAACGGTCGAGAGGTCGTAAAGACGCGTTCCTCCGCACGCTCGGCTACGGCCGACAGCGTTAGCAAACCTGCCAGTCCTTTTTGGTAGCCTGATGTATTGCAGCACCGGGGATTTGATATTCCCCACCCCCCCCCAAAAAAAAAGTAAAACCGTATGGGAGATCTCTTATCTCCCTGATTTTTCTATCGTAAACGAAACTTTAAAAAGAAAGTGAAAATTGTATAACTTCCAAACTGAC